>NW_022631002.1:15073480-15219147 GCF_010015895.1 Lontra canadensis
ATACACACACATACACACACACACACACACAATGGAGTATTATTCAGTCTTTAAAAGGAAGGAATTCTGACAAATGCTACAACTTAGACAGACCTTAAAGACTTAATATAATGCAAGTGAAATAAGCCAGTCACAAAAAAGGACAAATACTGTATGATTCTACTCATATGAGTAACTTATAGTAGCCAAAGAGAAAGTAGAATCATACTTGCCAGGGGCTGGGTGAGGAGGAGAGAATGGAAAGTTACTGTTTAATGGGGAGAGTTTCAGTTTTACCAGGTGAAAAGAGTTCTGGAGCTGGGTGGTAGTGATCGTTGCACAACCGTACAAATGTATTTAGTACTGCTGCGTGGTACACTTAAGAATGGTTTAGCTGGGGGGCACCTGGATGGGTTAAGCCTCTGCCTTTGACTCAGGTCATGATCTCAGGGTCCTGGGGTTGAGCCCCGCATGGGGCTCTCTGATCAGCAGGGAGCCTGCTTCCCTCTCCCTCTGCCTGCCTCTCTGCCTACTGGTGATCTCTCTGTCAAATAAATAAATAAAATCTTAAAGAAAAAAAAAAGAATGGTTTAGATGGGAAATTTTATGTTAAGGATATTTTATCACAAGAAAAAACTATGCTGTGGTAGATTTCAAAAATGACCATAACACTTTGTAACTCCTTCCCTCAAAAGGTGGAATCTTGTTCTCTACCATGTGAATCTGGTCTGGCCTTGTGCCTTTCTTTGATGGACAGAATGCAGTGGAAGTGACACTATGTGAGTTCTGGTGGTTAGGCCTTCAGTGACCTCACAGCATCTATTCTCAACTTCATGGAGACCTGAGACTTCCACGAGAATAAGTCTCCCACTAGCACACTGGAGGATAAGGCCACCTGGAATAGAATGGAGGCACCCCAGATGACACTCAGCCAGTCCCTCACCAGCCTAGCAGCTCACTGCAGCTGCTCAGATGAGCCCCAGCCAAGAGCAGCTAAGTCTGACCTAGGTCAGCAGAATCGCCCAGAGGAGCCCAGATCAAACTACTGACACAATTAAGCTGAATCACAAATTAAATAAATGGTTTTTGTTTCCAAGTACAAAGTTTTGGGGTGGTTTGTTACACAGCAAAAGCTAACTGGTATACATTTTAAACGCTACTCCAAATTCTATTCTCTTGGTTGGCCAAAATGTATTCAATACTGGAACACCTATGAAGACAGACACTGTGAACTGTCTTTTCTCCCAGTAACAGCCTCATCACCAAATACCAAACTTAGAACAGGCATCTTATAAATATTTTTTGAGTAAAAGAATAGTGTGAAATAGACTTATTTTGCTGCCACCTCAATTTTTTTTTTCTAAATGAGGTGGGGAGTAATGATAAATACAAGATAAATAAATAAAATGTAAAGAGAAAAACCCAATTAGAATCTGTCTTAATTATCCAATATTCTTAATTAATGGACCATGGACTGATGAATTTTAAAGCATCTGCAGGCTCCTTCCAGTCACCCTTCAACAAATACTTATTTAGTACATAATCTGCACTATGTACAATGCTAACCCCTAGGATACAATGGATCAGCAAGACAGAGAGCATCCCTGACCTTACAGAGCTCTAGAAATTTACACCCTCAATTCTGTGTAACAAAGAAATGACTAATTTCATTTTACAACTGTAGGTCGAAATTACAAGGAAGGCTATGGTTTAGGAATGTTGAGAACAAATACCATCTCATCCTGGTACGATGTGTTTCTTTTCCTGTAACTTGACATTTGTTGGCTTGTTTTTTCCCTATTCATTTAAAATTTATAATTCATTCATCCATTCAACAAAAACTTATTGAGTGCTTTGTACTTGGTAATGGATATATATGTGCATACACACACACACACACACACACACACAGACACACACACAGTAAACTAGACAGACGTTCTTTTTGACCTCACAGAGCTTTCAGTCTGCTCAAGGAGACTATATGTGTAATTTTATGTATAATCATGCTAATAAATCATTACAAAGCCACCAAGTGTCACAAAGGAAAAGCACAGGGTGCTTTCACAGAAGAGCATGATCTAGTCTGGGTGAGGCATGGTTGGGGAATTCCTGGGCATAGCAAACAGCTTGGCACAACATCATCCCAACGTGAGCTGGGGAATGATAGGACATTCTTCTTCTGTGTAGTTTTAAAGCCCTGGGACTGAGTTTTAAGGAGTTTGTGGGATGGAACTATTAACTAGTGAGCAGTCTCGGTCTGTGAGGTTTTATCTCCCTCCTCCCATCTCATGGCTGCCACTTGGTGGGGAGGGGGTGCATTTTTCCATTCACAAAAGTGGCAGAGACAAAGCCAAGGCCTTGGGACTACAGATACAGCCAAGAGCCCCAGCCAAGACTGACCTGGGCCCATGGACTTGCCCAGCTGCACCAAGATCCAAAGAGATCCTGAATTTGCTCCCGATGCCCTGTAGAGGCTGAGAGGTTGAAAGCTCTCTCTGCCAGTTTTCCACCTGTAGGATGAGGACATGAGCCTCCTCTACCACTCCCATCCTGTCTCATTACTATCCTCCTTTGCCTTGTGCCCACAGGGCATGCGGCAAGTGTGTGGCACCTTTGGCCCCTCACAGGCGTGTGGCGGTGATCCCTGAGACAACGTCTGTGAAGTGCCACATGTTCTGAGAAGAGAGGCACTCTGCAGAAGGAACATGAGGGATTGTAATTATTACCACGTCTCTGTGGAGAGGCCACGGGCACTTGGCATGGTGCCACTACCTTCTCCGGAGACAGCTGCTGCCTGGCCGCGTGCATACTCACCATCACAGACTTTCCTGCTTCACACAGAGATCGCTCTGGGCTACAGCAGGCACTCGCTGCCTGTTCGTCTGCCCAGGCTGTGACAAGCAAGGACGCAGATGAGGGCCAGTGCCCACACCTTGGAGCTATCAGTCAATGTTTATTCATTCAACAAATATTTATTGAGTGTCTACTCTGAGCCAAGCATAAGGCTAGACACTGCGGGCAGATGAAGGCTGGTAACAGAGGAGAGAAATCATTTATGAGACATTAACGAAGGGGCTCAGTACCAGGCCAAATAATATCTCATTAATCCCTTTACAGATGAAAAAACTGGTGTTTAGCAACATCTGTAGGGTCACAGAGTTAGTAAATGGCAGAACTGAGACTTGATTGAATGTCAGCCCAATTCTAAACACTGTCCTCTTTCCACTACACTGTTCCGCTTCAGGAACTTACAAAGATTCCTAAGATCTCCACCTCTGCAGAGACTAAAATCCTTCAACATGGGCACTGAGCCACATCAGCCCTCTGGAGCCCAGCTTACCATCATCTACAGTCCTCACAGAAAGTCACATTCTCCCCCTTCCCACCCTAGAGTCACCTTGTTAAGCAATGTCCCTTCTCAGTCTAATGCTTGGTAAAGATTCCCAGGTGTAGGTAGGAGGAAAGAGTACTCCAGGCAGAGGAACCAGCACATGCAAATTCTTGGAGGCAAGAGAGATTTATCTAGACAAAAAGGATGTGGCATACTTGGTCAAAGGGAAAAACTAAAGGCACAAGAAAAAAGAAGGAATAACTGGTGGTGGCAAGATGGGATAGGAACAAGCTGAGGAGCTACAGGAGAAAGGCACTACACCACGGTCAGACAGGAAGGACAGACACAAGCACATTTAAATCAAGGAACTAGAAACGATGACCGCCATTACACTGCAAGAAAATGGAAATGGGCAGGCAGTTTGAGTGGGGAATGCGCAATGCTAGGAGCAAACTGTTTGCTGAAATGTTAACTTAAAATAGCGAAAAATTAGAAACCTGTGCTGCATCTACCAATGATGGAAGGTTTAAGAAAAGTCTGAGATGGCTGCTGGATGAGATACTTTGCAGCCATGAAAAATGGTCATTATGGAGATTTTGTAGCAACATGGAAAAGGACTTACAATATAACACGGTGAATAAAAAGCTGTAGAAAATAAAACCCTGCCCTGTTTTGACCTGTAAGTGGAACAAGTGACAGAAAGCAATGGAGAAAAGAGAAAGACATTGGTCTTGGAGACTGTTTTGAGACAGGAATGAAATGCAGTTGAGCAGTGGTTTTATAGAGAAATTCACAGGTTTCACAAATCACTTGATATTACTTAAAAAACTGTGTGTGTGTGTGTGTGTGTGTGTGTGTGTGTGTGTGTGTATTGCACGTGTGAATTCTTCCCAGGCTCCAAGATTTCATTATTTCACAGAGGACTCTATAAGCATGCCAAGACTACAGAGTGCAATTGAAATCACCGTATCACAAACTATCTTCCATTGTGGTTGGGATCCTAAGTTCTCTGAGACAGCTGGAGGGTTCGTGTCTAATGACTAACTCCCAACATTCTGAGCACCCAGTCTGGGAACCCACATCACCAATGCTTTGCCTGTGGGGCCCATGCCCTACCTCGACAGGACTCAGCACTGAGTGTGAGTGTGTGCACACTTACATGCACACACTCTCTTTCACCCAGGGAGCAATCTTTGTCTTGTCTCCCAGGTTCCCAGGAGCTCACCAGGAAACTCTTCTGAAGAGCAGAGGGTTTTCTTTCCTCAGTGACCTCACAAGGCTTTACAAATATTAAATTCTCTCCCACGGAATGGTCACTGGGAAAAGGAAACCCCATGACTGTCAAGCCAGGTCTGAGATGCACAAAACAGAAAGAGATTCCATGAGACTGCTGAACCAAAATGGCTAACTACCCAAGAAGACCACATGCCCTTACATCAAGCTGGTTCTCTTCATGGTGTGAAAGAGGAAGAATGGCATGCAATAAAGAAAAGAAGAGTGGTCCCTAAAAAAATCCCAAGTATTTCATAGCTCTTGAATAATTCAGGACAATGGTACATTTGACTAGGGCACATGTTCAAGCCAGTTCACAAAATGATTGAAACCGGGTGTCCTTCTAACCATCTCACATTCCTTCGTTCACTAAGTGTTTACTGACCACCTTCCTTATGCCTGGCCTCTTCCTTCTCATCACAGAGCACGAAGAACATATGACTTGAAGATGGAAAGAATAAAGACAAGGTGTACAGGCTCTGGCCGGCCCACTCTGGGTTTGCAACCTCCACCACCAAACACATTGTTCTAATCACTCTTCTCATCTGTAAAATGGGCAGTATTACTTCTCCTGCAGGTTGTATGAGAGTGAATGTACATATAGCACTAAATAAAGGATAGAGTCATATGGTAGGTATACTCTGATGGGCAGATATGGAGGAGATTATTAAAGAAGGTCTTAACATTACATCTTTCTACCACACAAGTTGTTGGGTGGAACAAATGAGCTTACCAAGTATGAAAGAACTACCAAAAAACAAACAAACAAACAAAAAAACCCCAAACAAACAAAAAAACAAAAACAAAAACTCCGTAAAATGTTGTTGAGATATCATTATGATGAGTAAGCCCCTAGCCTATGGCTTTTCCTCACCTGGGTGTGAAGCTGCCTGGTCCCAAAGGTCACAGGCTTTCCATTTTACTTATGATCTTATTTTTGTCCAAAGAACATTCAAGTTCAGTTGCTCTGGTGAGACTTTTGCTAGGCTCTTACTGAGCTCTGGGTGAGCTTTACCACACTAAGGGTCAATGTGTCCCCAGACAGAATAGTATTTTAATTCAACAGCATTCAGGAGTTATTAAACTATGATAAATGCTAAAGTGGGAAAGATTACACTTAGACATAAGAAGTGTCACTTGAATCACTTAAAAATATTATAATGTATGGCTAATTGCACCTTGACTATATTATCCAGTGCTGTGAAAACACTTCAGATCCTTAAGTAAGGTACCATTTAAATACCTATTTCAGTATGTAATGGGTAATGTTCTTGAGTGCAAAGGTTGTTAAAGGCCCCAGTATTCATTGAGTATCTGTGTGCTGGGCACTCTGTCCATATTAATTCATTTAATCATCAGAACAATTCTCTGAAGCAATTTTTATCACCCCCATTTTACTGGTTGTGGAAATTGAAATTCAGAGATATCACGTAACTTGCCTAAAGTCACACAGCTGATAAATGGCAGACATAAGATCTGAGTCCAGAACCAGCGTCATCATAGAAGTATGACCTCTGTTTTTATACTTAATTTCTCCATGTCTCAGTTTCCTCACTTGGAAATTGTTATGGTGACAATAATAATACTGGGTTGTTATGAGGATGAAGTGATAAAATTTATGAAAAGCTCAGAACACAGTGCTCAGTAAATGGGAGTATTTTCTTATATTATTATTATTCTCCCCTAGGGTGCCATTCTAGCACACTTAAGCTAACAACTCTGAAACTGGGATCCACTTCGGAGAGAAACACTCTCTATTCCCCCACTGGATTTAACACAGCTGAAGCAACACAGTGTATACAGCAGAACTGGCTACATGATTTTGTGGCCTAGTAAAAAAAGAAAATGTGGTGCCCTTGTTCCAAACTTATGAAGAATTTCAAGATGGCAGCTGCAGAGATTTAAACGAAGCATGGGGCTCTGAACTACCCGGTCCTGCGCAACCATATAGGTCCCATGAAGACAATTCTAGAGGTACAAGTCCAGGCTGCCTTGTCAGCCCCGTGCCCTTGAGCAGAGCACTGGAACTTTTGGAGTGTCTCCCTGATTTCTCCTCAATAATGTGGAAAGCAGCCCTGCCTCACAGGTTGTAGGGATGGGTGGAAATTTCTGGCTTAACCATAACGTCCTTGTTGGAGGTTCCCAATCCTAACTGTGCCTCAGAACCCCCTTGAGCCTGTTAAGAAGGTGGATGCTGGCTGCTCTTGAAGATTCAGATCCAGGAGCTCTGGTCTCTGCATCTGTATTATCATCGATTCAGAGGCACAGATAGGATCAGGTAGCAATGTATTACCACACAAAAGATATTACAGACTACACAAACACTCAGCTTAATTACTCTGAATGAGGATGGTCCCTCCTTGGTTTTGAGATTATAGCCAAGATCCATTTGAAGTTGCAAGTCCCTGGAAAGCCAACCTATGAATCGTTTCAATGTATCATTTGGTCTTTCCATCAGGGATATGGCTCTAGGACACACAAAAGTTTCCTTTATGCCACTAGGCAATGAAAAATACCTCATGTGAAACTATAACTTCAAGGCTAAAGTTTTCACACCAAGCTCTCAGCTTCCCACCCTCAACCTTCTGGCTTCTGGTTGCCACGTAACCGGGAAAGACCAGTGCCAGTAAGAAGAGATCTACAACTGCAGCCTTTCTTTGGAAATACTTGAACTCTCAGCACAAAACTGATCATACTGCAATAGCTTTCATGCCACCTGGCCCTTGTCCCTGTAGCTCACCCAGCTTCTCACCTGGGTGTCTGTTTCTGAGAACCACAGAATGGCTACATTTGACAAGTTGCACATATCTTCTCATCAAAGCAATTTGATTTTTTTTTTTTTTAAACAGGCTGTGTTCTGCCTGAATGGGAGAGTATTAATTAAGGTTCTATTATATGGGGAGGCGGGTTGGGGGGAGTTAAGAGCTGCAGGGCAGTGGTGACAAGGCAAAGCCCATGCATATGTGCAGCCATTAACGGGGTGTTAATTGGGTGGTACGTGAGCATAAATAGGGAGCTCAGAGGTGCCTGGAGTGGTTAGCCAGTGTACACGAAAGACCATGTGCCAACCCCATAATATGACGTCGGCTCAACTCAAATTTCCTGGCTGTAAACCTCCCCCCTATATATTTATGGTAGGGTTGTTGGTGTGATTACCAGGTTATGAGGGTCAGCAGGGAGAGGTTTCCATTCCAGGGTCGACATACACAGCACAGTGCCCCGGTTCAGTCAAGGGGCAATCTCGGGCAATCTTTGAGACCGCTACTTCTTTTCTCCTGGTACTGACTACTTTGAAACTCAACCTATCTCTACCTCCCCAGCCACAAGAAAGGCTAGGTCATACTCCTCTTCATCCAGCCTCCTTAGACTTGATGGCTCCTTCCCAGTCTTCTGGACAGTCTATGGTCGATGTGTGGGTGGCTGGTTACCCAAAGCTCCAAGATGCTTAGGAACGAAGGGAGGAAAAAGTTCTTTGGGATAATTCTCTAACATTGGAGTGAGTTTAGAAAGCCAATCTCTCTCCTCTTATACATCATTGTTGAACTGCAAGGTTCTTAAAGTCAGCCATTCAAAGGCCCAACTTTTAGGTGTAGGATAACTGAAGCCCAAAGAAGCTAAACAAGTTGCCCAAGGTCACATAATGACAAGTGTCGTCGGCAGGACGGGAAGCTCCATCTGTCAGTAGAAACCAGTGGGCTTTTTGCAACCCTGTGTTGCCCATCTTGGTCTGCTCTAGCAGATTCTAGTGAGGTCCACGGCTTCTCCTAAACAGCAGTTACGCTTTATCCTGCTTCCTTTAAATATGGTTTCTTCATCCTCATGCTGAGCCCATTTTCCATACCTGGCTCCAGTTCTTGGATTATTGCTGTCTGGTTTGGGCTCTGAAGTCAATGTCACTGGCAAACAGTTCAAAGCCTCTCTCACTGATCTTGATGCCCTTTCCCTCCCATTCAAGGTCTCAGCCCAGCCCCTCTGGGCAAGCAGTTAAGGTTTTCAGTGGCTATGAGCCCCTTCCCAGACCTCTTCACTCTTTTTCAAGCCTAAACATCAGTGCTGCGTTCACATGCGCATGTCACACAAATTTTTCTACTCTTTCCACTTCCAACATAGCTTCTATTTCCAAGGAGTCAAAGGGCTTTTCAGAGTCCATAAAAGTCTATGTACACAATGGCATTTTATACTCAGCAGTCTTCCCTGGGACTTTTCATTTTCTGCAGGTGATCCTGAGTTGAGAAATGACTTCTAAATCCTGCTACTCTCATGGCTGATTAAAGTCGAGAAGTCCCTGTAGTCTGCCCACCAGTACTTTTGTGAAGATTTTGCATAACTACTGAAAACAGTTTAAAAGATCATGTCTGTGATCTATTAAACAAGATTTTTTTTAAGGGAGATAAAGGGTTTAAAAAGAACACATGAGACAGAAATGGCTGGGTTCTGCTTATTACACGCTAGAAATTATAAGAATAACATACTTACTGCCAATTAAACAAGTCATTTATCATGAAGCACTTGCCAGAAAACATATTTGAATTCCTCCAAATTCAAATAAAGAATTAATGGGTAAATAATTTATGTTCAAGTAATTATTTGTAAGACTTTATTTAAACTGGAATTTAGTGAAAGTAATTCAGAGATTTTACTCCTTGCATCATGGAATAAAGTTGTTGTTCGATTAGAATGATAACCTGCTCCTCTGGGTGAAAGGACAGGGGTGTGTAAAATTCGGAGATGATTCTCTGTGGCTGCTTGGTCAGCAGTGTCAAGGCACTTCACAGTGCCTTGGTCAATTCCAGTAACGTAGAAAGAAAGCACAGCATTGCAAGATGAATCAAACTCAGGAGCTTAGGGACATTTCTACTGGTGGAACCACACAAAACAAAAATAATGCTGAAACCCTCAAAAAAACTAACACCCCTTCCTAACACACAGAAACTCAGTGACACCTTCATCTGAAACATACCCCCTCACGTGCGGACACCTTCACACACACCTCTTCCTGGCTAAAATAAATAACAGTGCCAGTCCCACCCCTAATGACAAAACACGTCCCAGATGTTGTCAAATTGCTTTCACAGAGTTTAATGAGTTGAGCATCCAGAGACAGACTTGTAGTTGCCGCCGGTCCTCAGGCTTCTAAGTTTTCCAGGGGGAAGAATTAGAGCACTTGGGCCTGGGGACTTAAATTTGTGAGGCTGGGAGGTTCCCAGAGTCTCCAGATCCATTTTCTTTAATTTAAGAGAGAGAAATTGTCAGATTGCTTCTCAGCTTCCATTTCTCACTAGTCGGGTGGCTATTCATTCCACGGCCCCTTCTTGGCTTAGCTGTATTGTCTCTTATGAAGCATAGCTCCCGAGTCAGGAATTTTGGGTGAGGTGGGTTACAAGAGCAGAGTCCCACTACATTCTGCCCCCAGTGACCCAGGAGCCACTGAGGCCCCTACCGGCAGTATGGAAGAGGCTTATGACTCTTATGTCTGGCCTGTCCAAGTGAGATTCCCTGTGGGTTGACCCCCAAGAGTCAAAAGGGACCGTGGTATGGAGATAACATGGGTCTCTGTCCTTTTGCCTCTCTGTTCGGTTCCTGTTAGCCAGAAAATCAAGCCCCTGTGAGTCCAGCTGGAGAGGCAATGGAAAACAAAAGCAAAAGATGCAGATTCTACTAGGGACCAGTACACAAGATCATCCTTCTTTAAAGAACAAAACGAAGGAGTTCATGATAAAATTCTCAGGCCTGCGCCTCAGGCCATGCCTTTGAATCCTTCTTTGGTGTAGAAATTTACAGAGAGCTTCACAAACTCCCCTCTCTTTCATTACTATGATATATGATTTCCCTATACAATACAATAAAGTGTAAGCAAAAAATTTAAGCTAAACTTTCATACAATTAACGATTATATAAACTTGGGCCTACAATGACTTATAAAACTATTGAAAAAAGTGATGCTGCTAAAATACACTCTACATTATATTATTGTACAAAAGATGGACGGGCTCTCCATGTGTTCCTGAGATGAGAATGGGGAGGGAAGGCAGCAGCATGCATGGGGCAGGCTGGGAGAGAGCAGCTTCGCCAGATCCTCCAGACCTTCTGATGGTCCTATCAACTCACTGCTGGCAGCAGAAGCAAGGAAAGCAGTTAATGGAGAAGGTAAGAGAGCCCACAATGGGAAACATGTGAAGCAGAAGAGGGAGGGCTAGGTTATTTCTTAAAGAATGCCAAGTTGTGAATTATATACATAAATGATATGAAATTATGTAGGTTATATCTTCTGAAAACTTTTTGTAATGTAAAAAAATAAACCTCCTTGCACCTATCACTTAGCTTCAACAACTACCAGCTCACAGCTAGTCTATCACCCCCACTCTCCTCCCTATGGGATTCTGAAGGCAGTCTCAGATACACTTTGTAACTATTTCATATGCCTCTCCAAACGATAATGAGGTATTTTATTTTATTTTTATTTTTTTATTTTTTTTTAAAGATTTTGTTTATTTATTTGACAGACAGAGATCACAAGTAGGCAGAGAGGCAGGCAGAGAGAGAAGGGAAGCAGACTCCCTGCTGAGCAGAGAGCCCGATGTGGGGCTCGATCCCAGGACCCTGGGATCATGACCTGAGTCCAAGGCAGAGGCTTAACCCACTGAGCCACCCAGGCGCCCCGATAATGAGGTATTTTAAAAACATAGTCCTAATACCAATAACCACACCCCCACATCTTTCTTTAACATCATCAGATACCCAGTGGGTGTTTAAATTTCACAGATTATCCTTTCAGTTATACCTTTTGATAGTCTAAATCAGGATCTCATAAGGTCTATACTTGAAGATTGACTGCCAGGTCTCTTAAATCTCTTTAATCAATATATTCCCCTTCAAACTCTTTTGTCCTTGTAAATTTGTTGTCGCTGAAGAAATGCGGTCTTATGTCCTGTAGAGTTTCAAATAGTCTGGATTTTGCAGACCGTATCCTTGTGGTGGTATGAACATGGTCTGCTGTTCCCCTCACCTTTGGTAAATTGGCACTTGGATCAAGGGGCTTCATTAGACTCACTTCTTTGGAAAGGCTACTTCATAGGTAGTGGTGTTTGCATCTTTATCAAGAGGGGTTTAATATTTGATTTGCTCTTTTCTTGATGTGAAAAGTCACTGGTGATCGATACTGCCAGGGTCCATTAAGGATTACAAAATGGTGATCTTTTAATTCTATCATTCCAACCTCCTCCTCCTCTTCCTCTTCCCACTCCTCACAACTTTTTCTAATAAAGCTGGAATATTCCCACAGAGAGCAGTTTCCCCTGATTTGGTTACCCCGAGTCTTTGGATTTTGTTTGACTGGTTGTTTTGAAAAACTATGAATCATAAATCTAAGCCTATTTGATTTGTTGTATTTCAATTCAGTGAAATTCATTGTGGTTATTATTATTGGTAATCATGTTGTGGCAGGCTTAGTTAGCCATTAGAAGTTTCTTCAAGATGGCTCAGGGGTATTTCTTTCTGGCATGACAAAATGTTCCAAGTTCATCTTGTATATTTCTTGCCACAGACCCGAAATCAGCCATTTCTCCAAGGAGCCCTGCATGCTAGGGTTGGTCATTGCTGACTGTCGTCATTTAGAGACCACTATCTGGGTGCTAGGGTTGGTCATTGCTAATGTGTTCATCACTGTTTAAGGAAACACACACGTACACAACCTAATATGTAAATTATATAAACTACAGAGGCATATACACATTTAAGATAAATACAGTGTAAGTTCATACTGATACCTTCTATTCAATTTCAGAAAGATAAAGTTGTAATTTAACTTCTTGACCCTTTTGCTCTATTTCCTTTTACCCATGTTAAAAACTCAGTTCTCAGTGATGCTCATCTAAATGCTTATTTGTTTCTTCCTATCCTACATACCCAGTGGTCCCAGAATAACAATGACACTATAACTATCCATAATGTTACAACTGGAAAACAGCTTAATATTTTTTGCAGTTCTTTTTATCCTTAATGATATGTATCAAATTACTATGTTTTAAATTCATTGAGACAAGTCCATCTCTGTGGTCATGCTATCATTGAACACATAGTTGGGTCAATTTATTTCATCCTGATTTTAAAAGATTTTAAGGATGGCTTTTAAATTTTTACTTCTGTTTTATAATTAGGTAAATCTTTACACAGTTCCAAGGTCAAATACACAAAGCAAGGTATATTTCAACAAGCTCAATTCCTGACATTTATCATGGTCCTCTTCATTGTGTTCCCTTCTTCCCATTATAGGTAACTTTTTAAAAAGGTATGATTGATACTTCATTTGGTTTCTTTTTAAAGATATAACACCTGCCTTTTATCTTTATATATATATGTGTATATATATACATATATATATTCATTAAATATATATATATTTAATATAGAACCAATGAGTTATCCATGTTATTCATATTGAAGTTAAACAGTTTTAAATCCTAGAACAGTTCAAATCTAAGAAGGTCATTACTGACTTGTATTTCTTCAGTATTGTAGAAAACTCCTGAAAAAATTATTTTCAGTCTTGGATCATTTTCTCTCCCAGACCTTCAATCAGCTCTTCCATAGAATTTTTCAGTCATGTCAGCAAGGCTTTCACTGCCCACTTGTTAAACCTTAATTCATTTCATTTTCATAGAAGGAAGGAAACCCCTTAACATCAGGTATTAGCTCTTCTAGAAAAGCAAAATCATTGGGGATTTCTTTAGGTTTGTTGTGTGAGTAACAATGTTGCACTTCTTTCATCATTGGCTCAAGTCAATGCTGAAGTCCTAATTCACAGTGTTTATACTAGCAGCGACTAGAGGAGACGATTCACACTTTCTGGAAACTGCAGTTGAAAGATGAATGGAATGTGGTAGTTGGGGGAGGAATACGTACCTCCTCTGTATTTAGATGTGTAAATGGAAGACATGGTGGGTAACCTAGGGGACACGGACCCTTAAATGCAACACTCTGCTTAGCAACTGATGTCTCCTCCTTCATAATTTTTGAAACTGGTTTGAGAAGAGAGGAGCTGTTCCAGGCTCTAGGATATTTTATGGAGCTGCCCATATATGTTGTAAGAAGTTCTTACTATTGCCCTTTAAAACCCAGGACTTGGTAGAGCACTAGAGTAATCTTTTCTTTTTTTTCCCCCCCAAAACATGTCCCCTGCCACCTCAACTTTCAACTACTGCAAGAGTGCCCCACTTGGTCACCCTGTGTCCTTCCACCCACATCTATTGTTCACCCAGCAGCCAGAGTCAGGGGAATTAGACTTACCAAGTTCAAGACTTATAAAGCTATAATGTTTAAGATAGTGAGGTGTCACCAGAGACCAGTAGAACAGAACAAGATCAGAAACAAACAGATGCACGCTTAGATGCTTGCTTTACGACAGAGGTGGTTCTGGATACCAAAAGGAAAGGATGAACACGTTGTTTTACTACCATACTTCCATCTCAACTGATTTTGATAGCCGCCATCTTTAACAGCTATGGGGGGTTTTACACTGTATGAATATGCATTAGTACCACCATTTATTTAACATCATGCCTCACTCTTAATACTTAAGTTGCTCTTATTTTTTTTGCTATTAAAAACAGTGCTGCAATGGAGATTTTTGTAGCTAAAATGTTAAACACAGACTTGTTTCCTTATGATTGTGATTTCCTTATGATTAGTCTTCAGACCAAAAAAAAAATAGGTCAAAGGGATTTTGATATTTGAGGAAATCTTGGTCCAAATTTCTAAATTCCTCCCCACAATGTCTTCTATGCCCAATAGCAGCATATGAAAGAGTCAAGGTTATTCTCTCTGATAACACTGACTATTACACTTTAAAATGCTTTTGCATTGTGGGGGTGAAGAAAGCTACCTCATGGTTGTTTTAATGTGCATTTACTTAATAATTTGTGAAGTTATTTTTTGTTCCCAAATGATTATTGGTCCCTTACAGTTTTTCTTTTGTGAAATGTTTGTTTTGTTCTTGCAACAGTTACTAAAGTGATCTCTTTCTCATACCACCCCAACCCAACAGGTATAATCATTGTGAAATTAATAACTCTAAGCAGCAATGGTATACCTACTACCTACTACCTCTGCAACATTTTAAATGATTCTTGCTGCCTACAAGATGAACTCAAAACTCTTGACCCTGAGCATGATCTGTACCAAAATAATCCAACATTACCTTCCATCAGAACTCTTCTTAAACAAACCTTCATCCTTGACCAACTTGGTCTGCTCTGTATTCTTTCCCATTGTGGCTCCCCCTCCATTCTTTTGCTGTCATTGTTCCCATCTTATTATTTCCTTCTTCTCACCTTTTCATTTCTTATCTCTTTTTATGCCCAGCTCAAGTGCACTATCCCCTTAAATCTTTCCCTGGGAGAATATCATCTCTGACTTTTGGCAACACTTACTGTAGCACCTCCCTGTGCTCCATGCCATCTACCTCTTAAAAACTCTTCATTAGAGAGCAAACATCCTAACCTAAATGTAAAACTCTTGAGGAGGAAGATAGCACACCTTGCAGTTCTTTTATATCATTGTGTTGTGTAAAGTGCCAAGAACATAGTGTGTGGATGATTCTCATGATTCTATGGAGGGGAATCTGTCAATGGCAACTTGGGGAGATCCATCTTTTAAAATATTTTTATATCTGCATAACACCAAACCTTGTAAAGAAAGATTTTAATTGAACTTACAGATTTTAATAATAATACCTGATTTCTGAGTCATAAGAGAGTAAAGGTGTTCAGCTCAAATAGACATTATGATAGTATTAGTATCAATCGGGTGAAGTTGGTGAAATAGCCATTATTGGATCATTCTGAAATACTTTTACTTTTTGCTTCTATAACCTCATAACCCCAATCTCAGCACAGGGTAGAGCTGCACTGTGAGTTGGCAGACTCTGGAGGAAGAAGAAACAGTGTATGGAGTAAAACACAATAAATGCCAAGTTCCATCTTTGCTCTTTACAGGCTGTATTTCCATAAACTAACTCACTTCATCTGTATACCAGGGATAGTAATATATTCTCCCAGACTGCTGTGAGGATTAGGTAAGATAATGTGTATAGAGTATGCAAAGTGCCAGCTGTAGAGCCAAACTCAATAAATGAAAGTCACTGATAATATAAGCAAAAAGTAACAGTATCTTGCTGGCCTTTTGGGTCCTTCAAGAATGAAGAGGTTGGGTCAACATGGGCTAAAGTAAAATCAGGCATGTCCAGGGTGATAAAAGACAAAAGGCTGGTGTCTTATTTGAGGGCTACTGCTAAAAAACTTATTCTTATCCTACTTGTAGGGTGCTAGTTTCAAAATGTTGTTTTAGGGGTGAACTGGTATGGAAAGAACAGAGTGGATATGCAATGCTTACTTCTGACTGAAAGTAACATCAAGTGTTACTGACACCTACTGGGAACAACAACCAGAGGTGCTGAAGTCCAGAAACACAATTACTATGGAAACTTCTAAAGAAACTCAAGAGTGTTAGCTGTATTACTTGGTTATACAGTGAGAAACTGAGAAGACAGTTGAAATGGAAAATATAAAGAGCAACCAGGCAAACATAAGTAAGTAAACAAATAAGTGAGAAAAGAAAGCAAGCAAAATAGCAATATGGATTTCAGAAAGGCGAAATTTAAGGTTGAAGCTGCAGGACAGAATGAAGCATGACAGTATAGTGTTAAAAAGCACAGTTTATAAAGGAGATACAATATCAGTAAACTTGTGTGCACCATAAAACATAACAGCTAAATACATAAAGAAAAAAAGCTATTAAATGTACAAGAAGACTTTAATTAAAATAAAATGAGGTGATCATAGTCATACATATCTCCCAGAACTGGACAAATCTAGGAGGAAAAAATAAGGACAGAGGGAATTAAGTATTTAAAAAAAAAAAACCTTGGGGCGCCTGGGTGGCTCAGTGGATTAAAGCCTCTGCCTTCAGCTCTGGTCATGATCCCAGGGTGCTGGGATCGAGCCCCACGTTGGGCTCTCTGCTCCGTGGAGAGCCTGCTTCCTCCTCTCTCTCTGCCTGCCTCTGCCTACTTGTAATCTGTCTGTCAAATAAATAAAATCTTTAAAAAAATAAATAAATAAAATTAAAAAAAAATAAAAATAAAAACCTTGGAAGAATAGATAAATTGCTAAAGCTAACATTATCTGATAAACTAGTGAATGCACGGAGGTAAGAAAAGAAAATCATTGGTATCAATATTTAGAAAAATTGACAAAATCATCTCTTTTATACTGATATGTTTGAATGCCTAGAAAACCCAAGAGACTTCAATAAAACACTAGTCAAATAAGTGAGATAATTTAGTAAAGGCAGTGAGGAGAAATACACAAAAATCAATAGCTTCAGTCTCTATTAGCAATAAGTACCCAAAAGTGAGAATAGGAAAAATTACAAAAAAATTTTTAAAAATTAAAATCCATAGGGACAAATTTAACATAAAATAATTTGAACCCAGGCTACATTTTCCTATGGCAGTTACACCTTCTCCAGTGCTGTCTGAATTTTAGCCTTTGGTTTGGGGAGGTCCCTCTTCCAAGTTCTTGGTTCCATCCCTGTGTTCTTTCTTTCAGCCCTACAAATAATAGTTGCTTTCTGCATCTGCTACCGTATTCCTTAGAGCCTTTTAACTTTTTTAGAAGTTAATCACCTTTCACTGGTGAATAAGTCTTTATATACATTTTCCATGTTCAAATTACCAGTATGGCTTCTGCCTATGACCAGACTTTGACTAATATAGAGCTATGTGAAGAAAACTGTAAAATTTTATTAGAAGACCCCAACAAGAACTGAAAAGAAAGAAAAGTATTTTCTCAGATAGGAAAACTATCAGTTCTTCCATGTATGTATATACGTATGTATGTGCCTCTGTATATGTATGTATGTGTGTGTGTGTGTGTGTGTGTGTATAATGAAATTCTAATTAGAATTCTAACAAAGTTTTCTCTTTTTTTGGGAAATGGATAAAAAATGTCTTAAATTCTAATTAAAGGGTAATCACATGAGAACAGTAAAAAAGTAAAAAAAAATGAAGGATATAAAAAAAATAAAGGATATGCTTTGCCAGATATAATGTCAAAGTAATCAAATCTAAGTGGTACTGGCAGAGACAGACAAAGAGTTCAGTGGAACAGAATGGAAAATCCAGGAAAAGATCCTAGGATGCTTTAGAACTTCATATATGATAAAGACAATTTCATTTCACAGGACAGAGGTGGTTTTATTTAACAAATTGTGCTGGCACAAATGGATAACCATGTAGAGCAGTAGTAGTAAAGTTTTTCCATAAAGAGTAAGCATTTTAGGTTTTGTGGGCCTTGTGGTTTTTGATGCAACTGTATAGCTCTGCCATTATAGTGTAAGAATAGCAAAGACAATATGTAAATGAGCAGCCATGACTGTGTTACAATAAAACTTTATTTACAAATATAAGCACTGGCCTGTGGACCAGAGCTTGTTAATCTCTGCTATAGAAGAAGTTAAAATTAGCATCCTCTCCCAGCTTTCTTCATCCCTGACCAAATACAAATATAAATTCCACAGGAGTAAAGACTTGAATGTAAAATATAAACCATAAAAACCTTTCAGAAGAAAAATCCAGGTGGACTAGTTGTACAATCATGTTAAGAAGGGCATCCATCTTAATCAAGTCAGAAGCCATAAAAGAAAAGTTGGATATATTTGACTATGTGAAAATATAAAACTTTTATATGACAAAAGATGTCATAAATAGTCTAAAGACAAAAGAATAGATTTGAGAAAAATGTTTGCACCACAGATGACTGATGTTTCTAATCTTCAAAGAGCTGTTACCAATTGGCAAGAAAAAGACCAACAGTCCAACAGAAAAACGAGCAAAGGGTATGGATTTTCGTTTCAGTGCAATTGGAGGCCTTTGGGGGTTTTGAGCAGGGGCGCGATAATGATTTATATTTTAAAAAGACCACTCAGGTTGCTGTGTGGTTGAATGGATTGTTAGGGGCAGGGGGCAATCACAGAACCAGGGAGGCCAGCCAGGATGTTTTGGCAGACTCCCCAGAGAGGGCTTAATAGATGTTCAATAAACATGGGCTGGTTTTGATGAAAACATCTATGCCAGGCTCCCTATGGCTTCTCAGCCAAGGGTTCCTGGGCTAACATCTTGATTCTTTCTTTGAGGGAATACAAGGTTCAGAATATGGTATGACTCTCTTAAGTTTTTCCAGGTAAGCAAATGTTGGCCACTGGTTGTCTGAATCCAAGAGCTTGCTCTGCCAGGATGAGTCCTGAGATAATCCTGCTTTACTGGTCCACATGGTTCAGTCTGATTGTCCTTCTTGGCTCTGGGTATGGGGAGGTGTTGGGGAAGTAAGAAGATGTATTGCAATCTGGATGAAGTAGTGAATTCTTGCCCTAAGGAGGCCAGGCATGGGAAGAAGCCACCTGGGTTGTGAGTCATTTTTTCCCATGTGTGAGTCCAAGAGTGTTCTACAGGTAAGTGGGTCAGACTGAAGTAACAGCTTTCTTCTCCTCAGCTAGGAAGTGGGTTCTACCCACCACTCAGCAGGACCAGCAGCTAGAGCGACAGCACAAAGGAGTGTTCCCCCTCCCTGGGCAAGGAGTAGGGTGCCCAAGGCAAAAATCTGAGGCTGCGCTGGCCTAGAACTGATAACTCAGGCTCTGTGCAGAGACTCCGCTTTTTCAAATATAAAATAAAAACGTCCAGGACAGGAGTGATCTCTAGAGGAAAGTAAAAGAACACACACAGATGTGAGTTGCTGGGGAGAGGCAGCAGAGCTGACATTTGCTGCAAAGGGAAGAGAATAGCATCTCCACAGAGGGACCCTGCAGCCCACCATAGAGCTCTATGCAGCTTATCTTTGTGGAGGTCTCTCTGTTGTCTGCAATCCCTTGTGGAGCAGGCAAAGGAAAGTGGATCTGAAGGTACTGGCAGGCGGGGGTAGACACTGTTAGCTCTCTGCAAATCTGTATCTCACAGCTGCATCTGGGCAAGCTGCAGATGTTCTATTCTCTATGACTGAGCCTGCGTCTGGTTCCCCAGGGAGACAGGCTCAAAGGGCCACACTGGCCAAACATGCTGGTCTTTAACAGCAGTGCCTTGCACTGTGCACATGCATACATTTCTGCCTACTGAGAAGAGCATGTGCCTTCTGGAGAGTACTACCACGTTGTAAGCACTTAGGATATTCTGGATCCCCTCAATCATTTTGTATTGCCAAAATGCCTCCCCAAAAGTGAATATTCAACACGCTCTGAAGAAGCAAATGAATAAGCAGATTATGTTACCCGTGTTCTAACAATCCATCTGGATATGTAAAAATCCAAAGCAGAGGTAAGACCAGGTGACTTTAATTCCTGCCATGATATCTAATCCCCTATGCTGGGGATTGGCAAACTACAGTCTGAGGGCCAAATCTGTCCTGCAGTCCTGTCTTGTCTTGTCTTGTCTTGTCTTGTCTTGTCTTTTCTTTTCTTTTCTTTTCTTTTCTTTTCTTTTCTTTTCTTTTCTTTTCTTTTCTTTTTTTAAATAAAGATTTATTGGAACATAGCCACAACAACTCATTTATATATCCTCTATGGGTTGCTTTTGAGCTCCAACAGCAAGACACTTGAATAGTCACAGTAGAGACTGTAAGGCCTGTGAAACTGAAATATTTACCATTTGGCCCTTTACAGAAAAATTTGCTGACTCATGCTCCAGGCCACTGTCTAGGTTCAGCAGGTCTGAGGTGGGGGTCAAGGGTTCTAGAAGCTAAGAAGCTTCCAGGTAACACTGATACAGATAGTCTGTGAGCCACTCTTTGAGCAGCAAGGTTCTAGGACATTCTTTTCCAACACAAAACTAAGGTATGATGAACGAATAAGCCTCAAGTACCAACCATGTACAAGGCATGAATTTGGTTTTGCAGCTTCCATAACTTGAGTAAGTTACAATCAAATAAAGTATTGAGTATCCTTGCTTCATTGGTTTCATTTTTTTGATACAAGCCTAGAAGCACTCGCAAAAGAAGGGACTGGAGCTCTCTCCTTAGTTCATCTACATGTTTGGAAACAGTCAAAAAGTTAGACAGATTCTGCTTTCTGACCCTCAGCATCTATTCACCCCTTTCCTGATGGCAGCCATTTTCAGATCTATCTCTCCTCCCATTCCAGTTCATAGCGCTCAGGCAGAGACATCTGATTCAGACCTAAACCAATCAGCATATTGCATTTCCCCTGGACCACCAAGATTGGTGGAGGGATGATTATGTGACCCATGGGACTCTTGTGGGAACTTCTATGAAAAAGATGTTCCCTCTCACCCAGAACATCTGTAGTGAGAGAATGTAGTATCTGGGCTGCTGTATCCATCTTATGACCCTGAGAGGAAACTCCTCAAGGAAGAGGAACCAGTACAGAGGAGACAGCTCCAAGGGACAGACGGAGAGAAGAAAGCTGGTGACCTGATTTCAGTCCTTAACCAAACTTAATCTCTGACCTGGCTGTCCAAATAGACTCTACCCTAAGTTTTTCAGTTATGTGAGCTCCTATACCCTCTTCTGCTACTGCCATTTGGAGTTGGGGTATCCGTGCCTTGCAACTGCAACTGAAAAAAAAAAAAAAAAAGATGTTCTGATGGGAAAAGTTGATAAAACCTTACATTAGACTGTGGTTGAACATCTAGGTCCACGTGTACTCCTGCCATACATGGAGTCTTTTCTTAAGACTCTTACATATTTGAAAACATTTTGGCACATTGGGCACAAGAGTGTGTAAAAAAATAGCTATCCATCTCAGAGCTGGAGCACCTGTTGCCTGGCCATCACCAAAGTTGCTATTGCTTTCTTACCGCAGCAGCTCCAATCTCTCCAACTGCCACCAGTTCATGACACAACATTGTCCCTCAGTTTCCAGAGGAAAAATCCTGGCCAAAGGGCTCAAGAATCCTGCCTCAAGTCAACTGAGCAAAGAGACACCAAAGGGCAGATCATCCCAGGCAAGACTACAGCAGGTAATGTTTTCTTCTATACTATCACAGGTTCTCAAAGCATCTTCTCAACCTTAAATTAACCAATGTGTGTTTTCCCTCTTTCTCTCTCTCTCCCAGTAAACAGATTGGAAAGGGTCTTATTAAACAAGCCATAGGAATTAAGTATAACAGTTTTCAAATCAGATAGATCTGGATTTGAATCCCAGGCCCCCCCACTTACTGTATGAGTATGGATAAGTTTAAATTCTCTGAATCCCCATTTCCTTATTTTTAATATATTTACCTTGCTGGGTTATCATAGTGAGATGAAAGAATGCATATAGTGGTTAGTTGTAAGACTATTACTACATTGTAAAAAATCATATTACAGTCATAATTTTAATATTGTTTTAGTTCCTCATAGGGAACAATTCCTTTTTTAACCCAACATTAGGAGCTCCTAATGTTAGACTTCCAGTCAGCAACAGAGCTATTCTTAGGATTATGTGTAGAAAATGGTTACTTAATGAAGGTACAGGAGGTCTGCATAGTCCTTATGTAACAACCTTGAGAATCAAAACACAGGCCCTATGGCTAGAAGTCAAAAGAGGGATTCCAGAGATTGGAGCGGCCCCTGGCTAACGCTCAGGCTTTAAAATATATAGTTCTTAGAGATCATTATCATCACTGAATTGTGATGGATAATCCTAGAATTGGTTGAGGGTGGGACAGCCAGGAGCCTCCTACCACATAGGTCAAAGGTGGCATCAACCAGTAAGTCTGTAAATGCTCTCTCATGCAAAAACTAAGAATACCCTCAGAATCCATTGTCACAGTAGCTTGAAGAAAGGGCTCAGGGGCAAAGGAAGCAGTTCTTTCACTCCCAGAGCAGTCATCCCAGGATTCTTGCTTAACTGACAAAATAGAGCAAACTGCAGGTAGTCAGCAGGTAGTCAGCACATCCCTGGTATTTCCATCCCATCTGACAGTGAAGACTGTGTGAGTCGTTTCCTCAATATACTAATAACCTATGTTACACGCATTATTTGAGCAAATGACAAGGTCCTCAAGTTAAGACTCATTAACACTAAGTGTGGTACACAGTGGATTTATGCCAGGCAAGCAAATCCTTATCATTTCCCATTTTGGAAATTTCACATTTCATTTTGCTTCATGAATCCCACAACTCCATGGTAATGTAGATTAACATTTTGAAAAAAAAAAAATATTCTGCTTGGGAGAAAAATCAGACATTAGGCTTGATAAGAAAAAAGGGGTAATGCTGAAGGCTTCAGGATAACCTATTACCTTGGAGAATAAAAAGCCATTCATTGTTTTCATTTCTGAAGTCTGTGGGAAGAATTATTTAACGATTATTTTCATAATTTTGAATGCAGTTAATTTCTATAAAACCCACAGACAATTTTCCTATTTTCAATGATTCCCCCCCACATCCATTCCCCCAAGAGCCTTTGAATTGGGCAATTTTTTTTTAATTAAAAAAAAAAAAATTGAACGGATGTGCCTCATGAGGGCTGGCAGTATTTTCAAGAACTGATAATAATTTATTCAGGTCCGTATAAAGTAATATAATACATCTTTACACACGTGGCACAGGAACACGCTGCAAACACCCACTGCTCTTCCGTGCGTACCGTTCCTTGGCGGAACACACAGGAAACTTCCATATATCAGAGATCACTTATGACAGCCCTATCTTCTGTATAAAAGGTCATCTCCCAGCAGAAGAATAGCTCGCCTAGTTAAAGGGATACCAATTTTTAAGCGCTCTGCCAAGCTGAAGACGTAGTGAATGAGGGAGAGAGGGAGATGTCAGATTTCAAATGCAGGGCACGCTCCTTGCGCGCTCGGGCGCTGAGCTGGTAGGAGGGGGAGAGAAACCTCTATTTAGAGATGATTGGAAAAAAATCAGTGCTACACAGTGCACTTCACAAGGAACGGGGGAGGCTGTGCTTTCCCTCTCTTCAGATGTGACAAAATGGCCGCCGTGGAAACGCGAAGCAGCAGCAAATGGCGGCAGAGGGGCTTCCCGGGAGATTGAAGAGATGTACGTGCACACCTGGGTCCACTGGGGGACCGGGGGTGCCACCTAGGCTGGGAGTCTTCTTAGGTTCAGGTGCAGAAAAGGCGGGCATGTAGAAAGAAGGGGCAGTTGACAAGGAAAGTGGGCAGAGAACAGTGAAGGGTGGCAGTTTGGGAGAGGTAAACCTCCAGGAAAGTATGTTGACCACAAGACGCTTGGAATTTTCAGTATTTTAACCACCTCCAACTATAATCATGCCATCAAGGACCCCCAAAAGTCTCTGCAAATGCTCATTAGCTGCTTAGAAATACCTTGTTTAAAATGACCCCAAGACTGCACCAGATGAAGGGCCGGGGGTTGGAGGCACAGACGCAAGGTAATCCCTAAGCAAACCTGGGTAGGGGGTGGGGGGGGGGGGCGGTTTGCAAATCTCTGCTCTCCTCCTCCTCCTCTTCCCTTTCTATTCTCTTCCTGGCTACCTCCCTTCCATCAGGCCCCACAATCTGGCCTGAATTCCCTGTTTGAAGGCTTATGTGACAACCAGCCAACCTGGATAACCCTGTTTTTCCCTCCTTTGGGACAAAATTACATTTAGTTAGGGCTTTTCTTTCACAAGGCAGATGCCAAAAGCAAAGAGAGTGAAGCAATAGGAATTTCAGATGCTGTGTACAACTCCCCTTGGGGTAACCCTGGGGCTGGAGCCTTTACATCACTATGACAGAGAACTGGTCTGCACAAACCATGGCCAGTGCACCTCAGAGGCTTTATCTCTCTGTGTGCAGATGTGTGTTCTGTTACTCTCTACTTGTTAATCCAAAACCACACTGACACAAATATGCATTCCCCCACACAAAGGTGCTCATATGTGTACTGTACATGAGTGTGACACTCACAAGGATACTCATGGCATTAGCAAAGCCTTTTTCTTCTTTGGGTTTCTCAATATCTCTAAAGCAGGGGGTACAGGTGAAATCCCACCCTGCCTATTTTGTCAATAAAGTTTTATTGGATCTCAGACACACTTACTTGTGTGTTATCTACTTGTATGTTGTCTTTTACACTATAACATCGTTGAGCAGTCATGACAGAGATTATATGGTCCACAAAGTCTAAAATATTTAATTTCTGGCCTTTTAAGAAAAAGTTTACTACTGACCTTTACTTTAAAGTAGCACCTTAGATCTGGGAAATCATTTTCTTTTCTTTAATTGCCAAAAGGTCTTCCATTTAAAAGTAATTCAAGGGGCGCCTGGGTGGCTCAGTGGGTTAAAGCCTCTGCCTTTGGCTCAGGTCATGATCCCAGGGTCCTGGGATGGAGCCCCGCATTGGGCTCTCTGCTCAGCAGGGAGCCTGCTTCCTCCTCTCTCTCTGCCGGTCTCTCTGTCTACTTGTGATCTCTGTTGTCAAATAAATAAATAAAATATTAAAAAAAAAAAGTAATTCAAAACCACGTCTTAGATTCATAGAACCCTATAATTATAAGATGTATTTTAGCTTATTCGTCCTACCTAAAAAGCCTAGTGTGTGATTCTCCTCCAGAATATCTACAGATGTCCCATCTCTCTAGATATTTCCAATCAATGGGAAAACATAATTGTTCACAAGAAATCATGCAATGTTTCCCAACAGCTGTCGGAAAGCTTTTTTTTTTTTTTTTCTTTTCTCTTAAGGAGTGAAAATCTAGGGGCCTGGGTGGCTCAGTTGGTTAAGCCTCTGCCTTCAGCTCAGGTCATGATCTCAGAGTCCTGGGAACGAGCCCCACATCCTTCTCTCTGCTCAGCGGGGAGCCTGCTTCCCCTTCTCTGCCTGCCTCTCTGCCTACTTATGATCTCTCTCTGTCAAATAAATAAATAAACTCTTTGGGAAAAAAAGACGAGTGAAAATCTAATTTCCTGCAATTCCTACCTATTGGTCCTCATTCCACCCTTTGGGGCCAGTCAGGGAAAAGGGGACAATCCCTTTTATAAAATAACACATCAAGATTTGGAAACAATTGACAAGCCTTACCTTTGTATTTTGCTTCCCCAGTCCCCCTGTATTGTACTTTGTGTGGTATAGAGTAAGCTACTAGCCCCCTCTGTCACTGCTCCTGGATGCCCCTATCCTTTGTACACTTAGAAGGTTGTGAGGACTTTGGGTCTGGCCTCAAGGAGGGCATTGACTTCTGTCAACACAGTTCTGAGAGGTCAGCAGAGGAGTTTTCAGAAGGCAGAGAGCAGAGATGGTTGCTCTCTTTCTAGAGTCCCAGGCATAGGGTAACACAGTGGTCTAATCAGGCCATGCTGCCCTCTGAGAATCATCATACCATGCCTCTGTGCCAGTGGCTAGAGGCCTCCAGAAAGCTGGTCCTACAGAATGGTGTATTTTGAATTAACCACTCAACAAATCATAAAACGGGATTGTCAGATTCATTATGGGAAAGGCTGTGCTGAATATAATGCTTTAAGCACGTGTTGTGGCTGCTAGGGGTACAACTGGTATTAGTGGCTTAAGGGGCTCAGGAAATTTCCCTGAGACTGTAACAAAGGAACAGCCAGCGTTTGGTGAGAACAATGGAGGATGAACCCTTTCCTTACATGGATGAAAGGAGATCTTCTTTATTATTTAAAAATTTGCCACTCCAAACACCCACAGCCCCCCTGGTGCACTGTGTCTGAGCGACTAAGGAGAAGGCAAAAAAAAAAAAAGGAAAAAAAAAAAAAAAAAAAACCACGGGGGAAAAAAAATCATTAAACAACCCCCCAAAAAGAGGGCTCAATGAGGTCTCATTCTGTGGTAATGAGCTCCAATTTAACACCATCATTATTTCTGACATTAAAGGCCCGAGAATAGTGTCACATGCCCAGAAGCTATTTTTTTTTTTTCCCACTAATCCCAGAAATAAGAAGCTGCCATTAGGGACAGTGAGTCAGGGGTTGTAAAAGTGCTTTGAAATAGGAATGCTGCAACAGAGTGCCCTGAACATGGGAAGCACAGCCCATACATTGGCCTTTAGCCACCTGTGAGTGCCCCCAGCTTCCACCACCTGGCTGCCTCAAGACTGCCAGATATTTGCTGTGACTGTTCAGTGAGGAGTTAAGGGTACAGGTTTGGTGTGAGATGGATTCTGGAGTGGAGGCCTGGCTCTTCCATGTGTGCCCAAACCATATGCCTTTCGGAAATTTGTACTGAAGTTCCCCATGCCGTGGCTTACTCACCTGCAAAACACAACTAATAACAGTAGCTATTCTTGGGTGAGGATTAAATGAAACAGGATGCAGAAAACAGACTCCAACATACCACAGAGGAGGAAAAAAGTCCCCCAGTGATGGGAAGGGATAACCTTCCCAAGGATATCCAAGGCATCAAGTGGTCTTCAGACTTATGGACCACCAGTCTTGATGGGAGGAGATCAGAAAGCTCTGGGAGGACTTTTATAAGAAGATGATTGACAGAACACCCAATATATTTGAATATATTGAGAGAGGAGATGTACACAAATGGGGGAGAGTTTACAGATGTGTCCAGGGTTACTACATAGAAAACTTAGAAAAGCAAAATTAGAACTGCTGAAAACAGAGTTATGTAGGTGGGGGGAAAAATTAGTAATTATAGTATACTACATGGCTCAGCTGGGCTGAATATTGGTCTAATGAAAATTATAATATTACAATATTGGAAGGATGGAAATTTTATGAGGTTTCTTGAGAGGGGGATTTAAAAGAGAGCTGGGTCTCATTTTCCATAGTGGGAAGTCAATAGATAAAGCTTAGAAGTAACAACTAAGAAAGATAAATCTTAAAAGTGGTATTTAGAGATGTAGAGATAAATTCCTAACAGTCTCAGTTAAAAGAATTGAGAGTTTATCTCTGGAGAGCAGGCACTGGGTGGGTGACTTTTGGGAAAGAGTGTATATCTAAAAACTATGTGTATGAATAACTGATAAAATTAAGATTAAATTAAAAAAATTAAAACTCATATTGAAATGTATTCCACAAATTGATTTCTTCATCAGTCCCTCTAGATTTATTAGAATTAAGTCCAGAATTGGCAGTTACTCTTTTGCCTTAACCTTCTAATAGATGAAATGCTGAACAAGGAGGTCAAGAATGTTTCATGATGTGTATTTTTTCTTAAAGATTTATTTTTAAGGAAACTCTACACCCAACTTGGGGCTCAAACTCACAACCCCAAGATCAAGAGTTGTATGATCCACTGACTGAGACAGCCAGGCACCCCAGGAAGTATATTTTTAACAGAAGGAGATATGCAGTGTATGTGGAAGGGTGCATTTTATATATGTGAAGTTCAGAGTCATGGACAACAAAACACGAGCCAAGAGATCTATTTGGGTTGTCCGGAGTAGAATGATAAGACATCACTTCCATTTCTTTCCCATAAGGGTATCATTTCCCATAAGGATATTCCTTCCCTTTCTTCCTCTGTTTACCCATAGATACACATTCTCCACTACATTTCAACCCATTGGTTCTAGGATTCCATGCCTTACTGTTTAATTTTTAGGTCTCACAGAGCATCTTTGTACCTGCACTAAACTTCCAAGTTTGCTTTCTCAGTTACATATAGTATGCTGGGATACAGAAAACTGGGGCATAGAAACTATTTCTGATGATCACTCTTGTTTTTTTTTTCTTTAAAGTATCAGAAAACTATTATTCTTCTAAGATCTTTTCATAATTTTCTACCTCACATAATTTCTTAAAATATAATTTGCTTCCTATTTTTCCTTCCTATCCCAATTTAAGCTTAACATTTCCTTGACAAAATCAGCATGTCACTTGTCAATATGTACTTAACCAACCCCACAGTGCGATGATTGGCCCTAATGGTTCTTGTAATATTTCACCATCCAGATATTGCCATTCCTGGCTCTCTCCTTTCCTCCACACAAAGTTGACATTCACAGCTTTGAATCTGGCCAGCTGTTCACATGCCAATTCCTTTGTTACCAAAGTTACAATCTTGAATTGGAAGCAGAAATGAATGCATATGTAATGTAATTGGAGCCATTCACAACTTGAAAGTCATTGGAGGATAAACTCCAGTTTCTACTGGAAGGACATGTCCCTTCTCATGTGAACCTTCCCTCTGACACTCTGTGCTACTTCCCAGCTCCAATCACAATGAAGAAACTAAAGAAGGTGGGGACCTGATTTCTGGAAAGAGGACACTGATACCTGCAGGAAAACATATTGTAATGGGAGTCATCACGAAATTCAGTGGGTCAAAGAACTGTTACAAAGGAAAGTGCTAGAAAATACTGAATTGTTAATTAAGAAAAAGAATTCTTTAGCTGTTTCCATCTCTATGCCACCAACTCTACTAATATCCTATTCGATATTTCAAATTACATAAATGGAGACATGAACAGATCTGCTTACAAAGGTACACAAAACCTACTGAAATTTTCAAAACTGGCATGATAAATACCTGTCTAGATGTTATACTAACTGAAACTTTAACATGGTCCCAGAGCAAATGAAACTGCATCATACTCTTTAGATAACATTTCCAGAAGCTTACTTCTATGCAACAAACACTGACCTCAACCATCTTATATTCATTATTTCATGCCATTCTCTTACAAAACCATGATCAGGAAACCATGGCCCAGAAAGACAAAGAAATTTCCCTAGGTTTTGAAGCTAACAGTGGGTGGAGCTAGGACTTGAACCCAGATCTGATCCCAAAGACTATGGACTTCCTCACTAGAGTGTGGTTCTCAGTGATGGTAATTTTACCCCCAGGGAACATTGGTATTGTCTGGGGACATTTTTACTTGTCACACTTGGGGATGGCGGTCCTACTGGCATCTAATGGGTGGGGGCCAAGGATACAGTATAACACCCTACAACGCAGAGGACAGCCACCACAGCAAAGAACCCTCTGGCCCCAAGTGCAGACAGGATCGAGACTGAGAAATCCTACACTGTGCTATATGAGTTTTTTCTTAAGAAATTCTGAATTCTTGGGGCGCCTGGGTGGCTCAGTGGGTTAAGCCTCTGCCTTCGGCTCAGGTCATGATCCCAGGGTCCTGGGATCGAGCCCCGCATCGGGCTCTCTGCTCAGCAGGGAGCCTGCTTCCCTTCCTCTCTCTCTCTGCCTGCCTTTCTGCCTACTTCTGATCTCTGTCTATCAAATAAATAAATAAAATCTTAAAAAAAAAAAAAGGAATTCTGAATTCTCACTGTCTTATTCCCAGTACCTAGTACGTAGTCACTGTTAATGGTCTTATCACTATCACCAAATGGATTATTTTTCTGAGTTATTAAAGCTCCTATACTGCTATTTAAGGACACCGAATGTTTTTCTTTCATAAGTGATTATGTGATTAATCCTCTGTAAAGGCCTAAAGACTGGACTTCACTGCAGAATAGGGGTCCTGATGTGCAAAAGTCACCACAGACATCCCACTAACAAACCCGTTTCCCACCTTGAGTGCAGATATATAAGGCATCTTCAGATTTGTTCCTGTACATACCAGCTGTCCCACAGGGCTCAGTTAAATGAGCTCACATGGTCCTGTTTGGTAGAGGTAAGCTTTTGACAAGGTTTAGAGGAAATCAGCGGCTTTCTCTTTCCTGCTTTTCTCTTTCCTTCTTTTACAATCATCACCCTACCTGAAATAAATAGGACAGGGCCTTAGAGGGATGCAGTACTGTGTTGAAGTTGGGGAAAAGTGGCTGAGGAGTCTCAGAAGAAGATAGGGAGTTTGAAAATGGGACAGACAGGGACGCCTGGGTGGCTCAGTTGGTTGGACGACTGCCTTCGGCTCAGGTCATGACCCCGGAGTCCCGGGATCGAGTCCCGCATCGGGCTCCCAGCTCCGCGGGGAGTCTGCTTCTCTCTCTGACCTTCTCCTCGCTCATGCTCTCTCTCACTGTGTCTCTCTCAAATAAATAAATAAAATATTTAAAAAAAAAAAAAAAAAAGAAAAGAAAATGGGACAGACAGAGTTTTCACTGTCGGCCTCCCAGTGGGCATGTTCTCCCTTCCTTTTCACTTTCCTGGATGGGGAGAGGCTCACCGGGAGGAAAGGATGGAAAATGTGTCCATCCTGTGATGACTGAAGGTTGGTTTATTTATGAATGTCTTCTTGGTGCAAGTGTGACACACGGAATCACGCTGGAGAGAGCCCTAATTGACCTTCCCAACCTCTTTTTGCAGTGCTGATAGCTTCCAACCAGGGAACACTGAAATGTGTACCTGCTAGACCAGAAGATTCTTTGTTGTTGTTGCTTATTCATTTGATGCAGTTTAAGTGCCCAGGTATCCTTCCCAGCACAAGGACAGGCTACGTTTCCCAGCCTCCTGTGTAGTTAGGGGCAGCCATGTGGAGGAGTACTGCTGGTGGCAGGAGGGTGAAGGAAGTGTGAGCCATGTCTGTGCCTAGACCTTCAGACACTGGGTATGCTGCCTCCTACTTGATCCCTTTCCCACTGGGTGGCAGCTGTAGGGACTCAGCTTTGATCCTGCAGATGGCAGTGAGCCCTGGAAGACAGCAGAACTGCATGAAGGAAGGAACCTGTACAGTTCTCCTGTGAGCCAGAAATTCACTTCATTTTTCTTTGGCAGCTCTATCATTGACCTTTTTGCCATAGAGGCTTTGTTACAGATGCCCAGTACTGGTCTGTGCCCTCATGGAACTTACATTCTAAACAGACACTACATGCTGAAGGTAGTGAGGAAAGGTCTCTCTGCGGAAGTGGCATTTACAAGGAGACATGATAAGGATGCATGGTAAGGAGAGTCCGCCAAGCAAAAAGACCTGGGGACTCAAGAAAATGGAAAACTGAATGCAAAGGTAGAAAATAACCTGTGTGTGAGGAATGAAAGAGGAGACTGATGTGGCTGGGGTGTAGTGATTAGGGTAACAGTACAGGTGAGGATGGAGAGTAAGAATAAGAGTCTGGAAGCAATTCTAAATGAGATGCAAAGCCCCTGGGATTTTACACTGGGTGTAGGTGTGTATGTGTTGAGAGAGGAAAAGAGAGCAAAAAAGTGCCATTGAGGGAAGACTGATAATGACTTTGGCTATGGTCAGAGTGCAGGGGTGAGCTATGATGGTGGCTTGAACCAAGATGTCAGGAGTGGGATGGGAGAGAGGGCTGAACTCAGGATGTGTTTTGGAGATAAAATCAACAGGTCTAGCTGACAGACTGGATGTGGAGGATGAAGGAGAGTTCTTATCTTGAGTGGGCAAGCAGTGGTGCCATTTACTGAATTAGCAAGACTGGCAGAGAATATTTTGGGGGTAAGGACATTGAGAGACTTATTGTAAAAGGGCTAACTTTGAGATGCCTATTAGAGGGTGAATTGAAGAGTCTGGGTTCAGGAGAGATAATTTAGGGAGTCTTCAGCAAATATACGGAATTTAAAGTCATGGGCCTAGGGGTGCCTGGATGGCTCAGCCAGTTAAGTGTCTCTTGTTTGGGGCTCAGGTCATGATCTCGGGGTCATGGGATTGAGCCCCGTGTTGGGCTTGCAGCCTATTTAAGATTCTCTCTCTTCCTCTCCCTCTGCCCCTCCCCACTATAAGAAGTAAATTAAAAAACAAACAAACAAAAAAAGTCATGGGCCAAGATTTTTCCTTTTAGGGAATGGAAATGGAGAAGGAAGAGAAGGAGTCCAGGGAAAAGTAGAATTGGCTGAGCACACATTTAGTATTTCTCTACTAAACCCTGGAATAAACAACCCATCAGATTTCTAGGGGAAGGAAGAAGATCATGCCACTGTTGGTAATTCTAATTAGCATCATGGGATTCCCTTTCAGGAGGATGCTGGGGCCAGCCTGTGGCTCCTAAGAACTGGTGGTTCAATTTTCAAGAATTGTGTGAGCCAGTTGTTAACTATAGCCATTTATTGGGGGAGTCACAGTGGGAGCATTTATACCACAGACATCAGCAAATTCTTCAAAGTGAGGCTTTTTTGTAAAATTTGAGAGCCAGTTTATCAGGACAGCACTGAGCCCTTCCAGTTTTAGGGGAACAGGAGACACAGCCTCATCAGAGGAGTGGGATGGGATCTCCAGAGGCCATGTGTGCATACTTCCAGGACCGCACTCCTCCGTGAGCTGACCCACATGGTGTAGGATTAATAGTACACAGGGGCATAATCCCCTCAGCCAGGAACTCTTATAACATTCCAACCCTGAACCAGCAATAGTCCCTTGCCATCACAACACAGATGGTAACCAGTAGCAGGTCTTAAGCAGCCCTGGGGAAAAAGTCAAAGGGAAAGTTTGGAATCTGAGTATCCAGCTTTGTGTAGAATGCGTCCTTAGAAAGGTAAGACAACATTGTTTCTACTGAACAGTAGCTGCAAAAGAACTGGGGAATTGGGAAATTTCTTCCCTCTGGGGCACTGGTAGAAACATCAAGGTGGACCCATGGCCCCGGGGCAAGAAAGAAGAGGGAACTCGGATGCCTGGGACTTTCTCTAACCTCGCCCCCACTTGCTGGACAACAGCAGCGAGTAAGGTCTTTGTAACCCTTTTCCCTCTTTCTGCCCTACTCAATGTTGGTATTGTCACTACCACACCTATTTCAATGCCTCCAAGGAGCGTTTTCACGAAGGTGCAAATGGGTTGATTAGTTTATTCAGGAGTATTGACATGCTATGGTGCACTGGAGCATAGAGCCAATCTCCCGGCACGCTCGAGTGGGCCGTGCTTACCTCGACTGCCTCCAACAGGAATCGAGTGCTGGTCTGCACTGGTGTTTGGGATTTGAGAGATGCGTCATGCCAGCCTCACTCTAAGTACGATTTTCAGAAGCCATAGCTGTCTGGATAGCACAGGGCCATCAAGAGTGCACAGGAGGCAGGGGGGGGAGGGGAGGCTGCAGAGAGCACATCCGCAGAGGTTGAGCTTGGGAGGGAACAAAATGCAGTCCTTGTATTATCTGCTGTGCACAGCTAGGACGCCAGCACATGCGTGTGAACGTGCGCGAGCACACATACACTCACACACACAACTCACGAGCCTTCTAGAAAGAGGCTTTCACTTAGAAACGGATTCACTTAGTCAGAGAACGTTGAGTCTGTATGGAATCGCAAAAGTTATCAAATCCAAAGCCTCATTTTTTTTTTTCAAATGAGGAAATGAAGGCCCAGAGAGATTAAATGACTTCTGCAAGGCCACACAGTTAGAGTAGAGGTTAGTCCCTGCCTTCCTGAACTCCAATTCTAGAGCCCCCTTTCCCATAAGCAAGCAGCCCCATCTAAGCAAAGTTCTAAAACCTTGACTCCATGGCCTGTGTGTGTGTGTGTGTGTGTGTGCATGCGTCCACTCATGTTTGCTTATGGGGAGCGCTGTTGGTATGTGATGCGAGTTTGCAGGGATAGTCTCTCCTTGCTTCATGTTTTCACATCTCCCATAAGACAGGAATTAAAAGGAAGGAATAGCTGAACTGTTCCCTCAGGCAAATAGATCTGTGGAAAAACAAAGAGTCAGCAGCTTGGTCTCCAAGGGGTCAGTCTGACTTCCTTCTCTCAGAAGCATCAAGGGCTACTTTTTCATCTCAACCATGTTCCAATCTTGCATAATCTATAATAATGTGATTCTGAATGCATTTTAGCAAATGCAAGATGGACTGGGACTCTCTGAGCTCCTACGGAACGTCGATCTGTGAAACCCACAAGGAGCTGCCGTGAAGAGAGTTCACCAAGAGAAAAAACAGACAGCTGCCCATGTCCAGGTTAGGGAAATGGTTCTTCCCAATCCATGCTTCATGGTCATTGTTGCTGTTGTTCTTAAAAAAAAAAAAAAAAAAAAAAAAAAAAAAAGATTGCACCACAGAGTCGGAGGCTCACCTTTTGCTCTTGTGTTTAATTGCTGCAAAAGCCATTTATTACCTTGTGTTCTTCCCTGGAGGAAACATTATCCTCTCCAGCAAACAGGCTTGGCTAGGTCTGGTTCATCTAACTACCCTCAGAAACGATCTCATCACCTCTGCGTAATTCTGGGTCTGCTCTATGGCCACATCTGGCCATCTCCAGTTCAAGGAAGGCCCTCATGAAAGGAAGGAGGGCAGGGGCTGGAGTTTCTCTCCTTCTCTGAATTTTGCATAAAACTCCCTCCCAGCCCACGTAATGAGAAAACATCAATCATCCACATTTCCCCAGGAATGTCGGAGGCCATCCTGCACCCATTCACTGTCCTGCTCATCTGTACACAGGCAGGGCTTGTGAAATTGCTTTCCCTCAGAAAAATATGTTCATTTCCACCTTCCTTGGATGGCTCTCACAAATGAAAGTGCTTTGTCATTTTTAATGCCTGGTGTTCCCTTTCCCTGGCTGCCTCCAGTCACAGTCCAATAACACCCACAGGTATTTGGTTAAAAAAAAAAAAACACCCCAAAACCCAGAGGACAGTTGGAATCTCCCAGTGTCCCCCTGGCAGGCTCTCCTCTAGTTACACAATGTAAAATGACTGGAAGGAGAGGTTCTTTCCATTTCCTTGGCATTTCCTCAGGCATTGGGCAGTATCTGGATAGACACACACAGACAGTGGAGCAGATGAACTCTAGGTAACAGATGCCCACCTTAAAATGGAGGTGAGAAACTCTGCCTGATTTCCCTCGCTGGCCAACTCAGAGCATCAAGGGAATTAATAGAGGTGGACCTGCTTTGTAAATGGGAAAGGGCACTACAAATGCAAGTTATTATTATTTCTAAAATGTCTCCAGCCTGCAATCTGTCATAGACACCTATCATTCTACTTAGATAATTGGGTAATTGTTCCTTATGCCAGAGGGAACAAAAGTCTCTCTTTGAAATGTTTGTACATCTCTGTGGAAGCTTGGGTATAGAGAACCCTGTAATAACAAGGTTTTGACTCCATGGAGATTTGTAGATGGCAAAGAACTAACAATATCTGCCTCTGAAAAACAAAAGCATCAAGCTTTTAACAGACAAGTTAGTAAGGTAACCTGATTCCAGCATTATAAAAGAGTCACCCTCTAGAATATGGATATGGGCTCACCATTCTAGGATCCAAGCATGATAGATTTATTTCCCAAAAGTTACTTCAAAACAGAGTCACCGCAAAAATGTCATCAATTCCCACATACCTACATTAAGTCCAGACTAAGTTTATCTTCTTTTGTTTGCAATCTCTATTAAGAAGCATCTGGGCTTTAACTCTATCTGCCCTTTTTTTTTTTTTTATCATACTGTCCACTCAAACAGTTAAAGCTCTATAAGCAAATATGTAATTGTGCCCCAATTAGCTAAACTTTCAAAGGGACCCTTTGTCAATCTATGTGAACTTGAACATCTTCACAATGATCAAGAACCTGCTTCTCAAATTTTTGTGGAGAAGAATACCCTTCTGTCACTGTTATTGTTCACATCCAATCCTTCCAGACTAATCCTCTGTAAAATGTATAAAAAAGAATTACTAGGACCAAAAAAATGTTGCTTCAGTGTTGCAGCAATGGCAGATTACTATAAAAGTTTCTAAACTCTTACTCTTAATTTCTGTGCTAAATTTGTTGAAGACCTCTAATGAATGGTTCACAACCAGGAGTGGGCTAGGGACTCCTGCAGAGGCAATGAACCATCTTGCTATCTTACTTACAATGGCTTAAATCCAAACTACACAACTTCTCACTTCATGTAAGACTTTGTAAATCAGATGTTTTAATTCTAATTGTATTTGAGCTGAAAGTGGTCTTTATACAAAGCCTCTAAGCTAAGTAATCAATTGATAACTTTGATGGAGGGCAGAATTAATACTGATACAAGTTATACAAGTCATTGTCCAAGAATAAATGAGGACGTTACCCCAAGGTATGACAGAGGGAGAGGAAGGTATGGGGCTGGCTGATGTATAAAAAGAAATTACAAAAATTGAAGAAAAGCGATTCTAAATCTGCATTTTATCGGATAGTAGATGAAGGCGCTAAAAGACCACTAAACCCATGCTGGACCAAAGAACGGTAAGTATGTGAAGGCTACACGACAAAGAATATACCTGAGTATGCCTATGTATGCACACAGGTGTGTGTGTGTGTACATGAGTGTGCATTTGTGGGCCTCCAGTCCACTTGGGGGGCAGGCTGATTGGAGCTGAGTAAGGAAGGGCAGAAAAAAGGTTGAGGGAGCATTTTCAGGAAAGGGGTCCAATTTATATCTGTTGCTATAATTGGTTTGTTTGTGTAGAGCAGAAAGAAGGGGGCAGTGGGGGGACGTGATGGAGTGAAACACTGAGGGCTGTGATTCCCCTGTCTGATGAATTGGAGAGAAATTGTTAGTAACCAAGACTGGTCCCGCAGGGGTTCATTAAGTGACTGGCCCTCCACAATATCCTGTCATTTCCAACCTGGATGCATCAACGTTAGCCCGCTTTGCGGTATGCAACTGTGTGTCTGCAAGGGTGTGCGAAGGCGCGGGGGCATCTGCTGGCTGCATTTGTGTTTGTGTGTGTGTGTGTGTGTGTGTGTGCACGTGCGCGCACGCGCGCCTTTTCTTAGAGATACAGTTAAGTTTTCCGTGGGAATTAGAATCACAAGGGTCACATGCAATTAAAAAAAGCAAAAAGCAAAAGGTGCTTTCTTACTGGAAACACAAATTTGCTTTGACACTTTAAAAAGTACCGTGGAGTCGGACAATAGGGAAGCCAAGAAAGGATCTGAACTGGGTGGGCGGGGGCCTGGGGAGCTGAAAAGAAGCCAGTGGCAAACACAACCAAATGGTAACTTCTTAAACCACCCGTGAAAAGGAGTGCCCGCAGCATTTATCTCCAGATGGTGAAGCCTGTCAGCCCCTGGGAGGGGGGTGCCCAGAAACCAGAGTTACAGTGGAGGGTGAGGAAGAGATGAGGGGCGAATAAGCCAGATAAACAGACTGCACAAAATGTTGGGCCCCCGGTGGCACGCAGAGTGCCTGTTGCTTTGGTTTTGGATATCAGTATGCTACTTTTCATGCAAAGGTAGAAGAAAAACTCCTATAATGAGTTTTTGTTGTTATTGTTTTTAAAGATTTTATTTATTTATTTGGCAGAGAGAGAAATCACAAGTAGGCAGAGAGGCAGGCAGAGAGAGGAGGGGAAGCAAGCTCCCTGCCAAGCAGGGAGCCCGATATGGGGCTCAATCCCAGGACCCTGAGATCATGACCTGAGCTGAAGGTAGAGGTTTAACCCACTGAACCACCCAGGAGCCCCCCCCCACCCAAGGAGTTTTAGGGGAGTAGGAGTCCCACTGGGAATCCCATGGTGGAGATCTTAGAAGAATGCTAAGAGGGGAAAAAAAAAAAAATTAAAACTCCTCCCTGTGCCAGGGGAGCTTTCAGGGTTAGTCTCAGAAGTGCTCTGTCCCTGGGGGAGCAGCTGAGGAGCCGACGTCAAGGGTTTCCAGGGCTGAGGAAAAGCTAGCCCCATCTGAGGGAAGCTTCCACCCCTCCAATCTACACCCACTCTCTCTCAGCTGGCCTGGGACAAAGCCAACCTTTAGTATTTGGACAGAGGGTCCTCTACCAGGCACAAAAGAAGGCGTGAATTCAATCTATATCCTGTGGATTGTAAAGGTTTCATGGAACTAACCATCCAAAACATAAGATCTGCAAGTCACAAAAGGAGCTGTCCTTTTCTTCTTTACCTACTTCCTAAACCAGGTGTTGACCACGGCTCCAGGGGAGGAAAAGCTCTAGGGATGTTCTAAGATGAGTCTTGGTTCAAACGTCGTGTTGTAGGTTGAATTGTCCAGCATTCGCTAACCACCGTAAGCAGAAGGGGCCACAAAGCGACTGTCATAGTACATAACCTAAGTATTTGCAAATTATAGGGCTCACTATAGCTATTGCTGTTGGTGTTGTTAAATATTTTACACAATACATATTAGCTCATGGTCCACATCATAATACTTACGTAAGAGAGCAGGTAGGTACTATTATTACAATTTCTTCCAGCTTTATTGAGATAAAATTGACACATAAGGTTGTATAACTTTAAGGTGTACAATATGTTGATTTGAGACATTTATATGTTGCAAAATGATTACTACCATAGCCTTAGCTAACAACTCCACCATGTCACATAATTACAATTCCTTTTTTTGGGGTGAGAATATTTAAGATCTAGTTTCTCAGCAGCTCTAATCCTCATTTTACACACAAGGAAACAGAGCCTAGGAATGAGCCACCTAGCCCAGAGTATCTGAGCCCACAGCCATGCTCTGGTTGCTTGCTCTACTGCACCTCCAAATCCTGACTGTTGCCATTTCCTGAGTGTCTCCCAGGTGCATGGCCATCCTGAGCAAATGACATACATTATCTAATTATCTCACTTGGTCCTTGGAGCCACAAATCAAGGTAAGCAGACACTGCCCAACCTCTAAGCACTTATAAGCTGACTGCTCCCACAGAGTCACATCATCCTCAGGCCATTGGAAATGGTCCACGGTGGCAAAGAAATCACTTCTGGTCATAAATGTGGTCATTACACGTGGCAGGGATGGGATCTGGGGCTCTTACACCTGAAGGGTGAGATGAGGCTCTTGATGACGCAGGAAGGATGCTTCTGACTGCCCTCGTCCCTCCCATCCATGCCTTTCTCAGCACCAGCAACCATACAGATAGGAAATGAACTAAGACTTCTATAGCAATGTTCATTTTGCATTAACAGAAGGCAAATGGGGCTCTCCTGGTGGTTTTTAACTTTAGGAGGCTGGAATTAAAATGAATGTCAATATTTTGGTTCAAATACTCTATTTTTTTCTACATCTACCAAGAAGGACAAGGCTTAGTTGTATTCTATTATACAATCCTGGATGACTTTCTTTCCTTCTTCTTCTTCTTTTTTTTTTTTTTTTAAATAAAGCAGTATTAAAAAAAAGAAAAAAAAAGAAAAAGGGAAAAAAAGACCAGGGTGATCTTCAAACAGAACCCAGTTTTAATGAGGGGATTTTGGAGTTGTTTATATAGCATGCCTCTTTATCTGTACAATGCAAAGAACCTCTCCAGGTAGTTTCAGCAGCGTGATCTCATCAAGCAGTAGATTTATTAAGAAGAAATACACAAAGAAGCAAACAGGCCACTGTAATTATACATTAGTATTTTTTTTTAAAGACTAAAAATGGACTCCAAGTTTTTTTAGTCATTGAAATGGGCCCTGCACATCATGTATGTGATGTAATGACAGCTTCAGACTGGGGATGCTTTTGATGCATTATTAACCATAAAAAAGACATTAAATACCAGACTGGAATGCCATGGGGATGCATATTTCACTAGGAATTATTTTTCAATGTATGCTTAAAGTTTATTTTGGTAAACAGATGACTGGAGTCTGTCAGAGCTGGGGTGAGATTTATGTTCATTTGGAATCTTCTTGAAAGGAGAGGAAATGACTGGGACCTGTTGAACAAGGACAGCAAAATGTAAATCTTTTCTTGGCTCCAGGGGAGGCTGCAAAGTGCCCTACAAACAATTCCTCCCAGGAATGTGGTTGCCAAGAGTCATCCCATGTAGATGTCTGCAGGGGTGCAAGCTATAGGGAGTGGGGGAGGGGATATACATTCCTTGTTTTCTAAGAGGAGGCAGCAAAGCCAAAACATGTGGACAGCCAAGCTGGCCTCAGGATGCCCTGCCAGATGCTTCGATAAGTGTCAGCTGCAAAGAGCACCCTGAATGATCATTCCATTTCAGAGTCAACCCCATCTAGGCACCAAGAGCCCTTTCTTTCTGTTCTGACAATTGCCAGTGATTCTGGCTGGAGACCTAGAACTTATTGACTGATTTTTGGTAAATACTGGAGCCATCACCTTATCCACCTATAACACCTCTTGCCAGAGGAGCTAGCACAGAATTATAGTTCAGGCAGGAACAGTTGGGACCTTGCTAGACCTAAAGACAACTTCAGATGACCACAGATAATAGTGTCCAGTGTTAGGGCCTACTCCTGCCTTTTTACTATTTGATATTTAAGAAGTCTCATCCACAAGACATCTCCATTTGGGCAGACACCAATAGTGTCATGTGGCTGCTCCAAGCTCATATGTTCATGCGGAATGCAATAAATTCTGCTCAACACTTACTATATGGATACTTAACTACAGACCTGAGCCAAATGGGTACGCTCAGTCCGTACACATCTATAAACTACTTTCCTGCACTCATCCTACCTGTGCCCAAAAAACAAAGTGCCCAGAAGATGCTAGGACAACTCTAGGGCTCTAGGATGGTCTTTTCTTTGGGTCAGTGATCCATGATTTGCACCAACAGGACATTAGTGCCATAAAGAACACATGCGGACAAGATCACAGAGTATGACTTGGAAATGTACATTCTTTCTGCAGTCTTATCTTCTTGAAACTTTGTTGAAATGGGTTTATATTGTCTGGTGACCTTTGAGTTCCTGAGAAAGGCACTGCGTGAGCCCATGCATTTGTGTTGTACTTTAGACATCGAATGACGCACACCCATGCTGTCACCCCTCTGCGATGAAAATGTCCTAGCCTAAAATGTCTGTTGTGCTGAGGCTAGAAACCCTGTTCTAAGGGTTAGCAGAAGGTAGCTGCTATGCTCAGTGACTAGAAGCATGTCTAGTCATCCCCCCAATTAATTTCATTTCAAAATGAAATGGGTGGGGCCAAATGCTGATCTTTCCACTGAGAGGTAGTTCATGCTTTGTGGCCTGTGTCAAATGGTCAGTGCTCTAAAGATGTCATCTGCACTCAGAGACCCACAGACTGGGGCAGAGGATGCATTGGTGGTCTAAGCAGGCCTCACAATACTCATTCTACGGTTGATGAAATGGAGGCACAGCCTAGTTCAAGGACTTGCCAGAGGTCACTGCATGAAGGAGTGGCTGGTCGGAAAGAGACCACCTTTAGTCTGCCTTCTCCTGCTCTGGTTTTAGAACCAGGAGATCATGCCGAACACACGCACTCCCTCCCTCCCTTCCTCTCCTGTATATAGAGATATAGCAAAATGCAGGTTAAGTTGCCTTTAATCTTTAATTCATACACAAGGACGTGCTGCACAGAGTGAAATAAAGAGTAAACTCCAGAGGCAGCAAGTTCTGTAGGTTTGACCAGATCTTCCTTTTCAAAGACAGACAGCCTGGGGAATCGTACGGATGGCCTTCCATTGCCCTCTTAGATTTTTTTTATGGCAAAATGCTCACTTTTATCAATTCCTACCCCAACCTCTGATTCCCACAGGCCGGGGGAAAGCAAACAGTCGTTGAGGGAAGTGCACCTACTCTTTCCTCTGATGGAAGCAGGAGACGGGCCGATGGGGAGGCAGCCAAGGCTAGGAATGGGAAGGCTACTGGGGGTGGTGTGGTGGTGGGAAGTGGTGGGGGGAAAAAGCTCTGGTTGTAGAAGCCTGTGGAGCTGCTTTATCCATTTGGGTGGAGGGATTTGGCCTGGGACCTAAAAGGATGGTTGTTCTTTCCAAGGCCCTGGGAGGCATTTCTGCATTAAGTAGTATCAGAACAGATACAGAGGAAAGAAAAGTCTTTTGTTGTTAGCCACCATCAAAATGCACATGTGGAGACAACAATCTGGGAGTAGAATTGATGAGAGAGGGAGAACTCAGGGAGAAGAACAGGACTGGTCAGGGTCTTGAGGTCTAAAGGCAACAGGGTGACAGAAAAAGGGATCTAGATGCCAACAACTCTAACCAGCATCTGCTGATGCTGCTGCGACCGGTTCCTCATTGACACATCTGCCCTTCCTTTTCACCCCTAGAATAGTCTGGCCAAGAAACAAAGGCAGTCGGAATCCTAATAGCTGGAAGGGCTGTGGTTCAATGTGCTGTGTCTGGGAGCCTCTGGGCAGGAATACTCACTGCTTTGGGAATGAGGGAACACAAGCAGAGCAGCTTTAGAAATCTGGTTTCCAACTGACCTTGGGGCCCTTTATACTTGAAGTCAGGGCAACAGTAGCCTTGAAAGTCCCACTGGGTAGACCAGAGGGTCAGGCCTTTGGCCAAGATGCTGCCATGTGTCAGTGTCTGAAGAAAGAGCTCAGCCTCTGCTCCGAAGGGAGACAGGTATGGCCTTATATGGGGCTCATGTGTTATCCTAACTGCCCCTTGGGAGAGGATGACAAGCCGCATCCAGTTCCAGCCAAGACAACCAGAGTCGTCCTCATCTGCCAGACTGGATCAAGCTTTGTGAACATGAGCTCTAGGGATTCCCAAAAAAAGTTGGCTCTCTTCCCATTCATTTCAACATGGCTTTGTGCAAGGGATTCCCGCTGTTTGTTTAAACCATTCTTTCTCTGCATTCAGCACGACAATTCATTCTTTTGGTCAAAGCCAGCTTTGATGAAATGCAAGTATTAATTCACCCTCCAGATGAATATTTCACTCAAAATGAGTACTTTCCTTGCTAAAAAAGCAACTTATTAGTACCTTTTGTTTATAGTGTCAAGCCAGGCACTGCAAGACAGAAGAACATGTTCTGTCCTTTAAAAGCCTCTTGTTCCCTAGAGAGTCTGATGATGGATCTGAGCATAGAGAAGACACACTGTGGCTAAATCATCAACCCTGAAGATGCCCAGAGACAAGAAAAACTGTTAGGTTTGGTCTGGAGACAACTATGTTCCGGATAAAATGGTAAGAAATCTTGACTCATGGAATACCTCTCATTTTGAGGACAAATGCCTACAATTTGTACCCACAGCACAGCTGGGTGCTGATCTATCTCCTGCTCCTCGACTAGTGTGATCTTAAGGGTGAACATAGGAAGAATCAAACAGGAGAGGCTGTACTCTCCTTTGATGCTAACGATATGACTCAGAATGAACAATCACAATGGTCACCACCCACTTAGGACAAAATTATGTGCTATGCTTGAGCATGATCTCCTCGTGTGCCCATAACAACCTGTGGGATGGGTAGCTTTTTGGTAATGTGGACATGAAAGCACAAAGAGTGTGAGTGACCTGCCCATGCTCACACTGGAAGCTCTAGAACCAGAACCCAGCATCTAAACCCAGGCAAGATGCTGTGCTTTCGACCCCCCAGTTGTCCACCATACAGAGCATAGAGCTCTGCCTCGTGAGATGGGTATGGTTGTTCTCTTTGACCATCTTCGAAATATATCTTTGATGACCACCCACAAAACAACTTTCATGCTGGGAAACACTATCAAAGGGTGAATAGAGACTAGCCAGAAACCTTTTAGGCCCCTGGATGCTGGGTGAGTGACCCTAAGGGCTAATGTAAAAAGATGGAGAATTGCAAAGACACAGTGCCGTGATGCTCTGTGGAGGACTGGATTGGCCATGTGCTGGGGAGGACTTTAGAAATGCTGACGTGAGTTTCTGTCCACAAGTATCTGTCCACAAGTTTCTGTCCACAAAGTACCTTTGTTGAAAATTCCCTCAGTTTTCAGAGCCATTTTACCTTGGGTTGTAGAGGTATTAGCAATTAAACGTAATAGAGATTGGTGTATTATTGTTAAAGTTTTATCAGAAATTGGCAATTGCTCCTTGAAATGTGTACATCAACAATTCCCAGAAGTCTGATTTTCAAGTGTGCAGAAATCTTTTTCTGAGGGAATACATCTCTGAAATTTTAATGTCCATCAAACAGGAATATACGTTTTTACCTAAACAATTCTATTTGTAATTCTTCCCTCCCCCTCCCCCGCTCAGGAGCACATTAAGTGAAATACAACTCTGTACAGCAAAGATTTCATGGCTGGGGTAAAAAAAAAAAAATCTATGTGTGTTTGCTTCATATAATGTTTAAAAGATTTTAATTGACTGTCAACATATAAAATCCAGGGGATAGTACAGAAAATGTCAGGTTCATGACTTCTTTTGAAAAGTTGGAGATTTTTGCACCTTGGGTGAATGCCTGGCTGAGGAGAAGCAGAACCCACTTCCTTAGCTAGAGTGCATGCTCTGCTAGTGGGCCAGAAGCCCCAGCAGCCTTCCTCCTATTCTCATCCTGCATTTCTGTGCCCTGCCTGGCCCCTTAGGCACGTAAGTTTGTGAATTGGAGTCTAAATCACAGTGGGTGCCTTCACATGTTGAAATAAGTCTTTCCTTGGTTTCCTTGTTGATGTACTCAGTTTCTCCTAAAACTTGAGGAAGAATCATCCAAGCCTCTATGACAGCATAGGCAGGTAGCCTTCCAATGACTTTCTAATAGAAGTAAATGTCAGAGAAGGTATGTACCCCCGAAAGTCCCACATGTTTCCTCACATTGTTCCCATCACACAAGAAGGGCTATCACAGACTGAGTGCCCTCACTCAGTTTCTCATGGCCACTTTCTTTCTGCTCTGCTCCTTCCTGCTCACAGTAGACCTCACCTCTCTCCCGTCCTCCCTCCTTCCCCTCTATCATCCACCGCTGCTAGAGACTGTGCTCCTACTCCCATCCCATCCCTCCTTCATACTTTGCCTCAGGGTAAGGTCTGTAGCGTTAAGACTGGCAATGGCCTGAGAGGAGAGACCGATGAACCCCTGGGGCTGCTATTAGTATCAGACTTGAGACACATTACAAGTTAAACAGGCTTTTGTGGGCTGGCTAGGAGACACAACCATTGCGCATAATACTGTTTCTTAGAGGAAACTGAACCCAGAAAATGAAAAGACTCACAAATAAACTGCAATGTAGCACAGTAGTAAACTTGATGTTTCTAAGTTCTAGAAGATAATTGGGCTTCCCATTTGGAACTTAAGCTTCCTTGAGGCAAGACCTGTGTCTCTTTGTGCTGCTCTCCTGAAAAGCAGTAACAGAGATACACTTACGGATCTTACTTAAGAAGAGTCCTTGACTCAGATATTAGCTGAGGTCCCACTGTGTGCAAGGAGTTGTGCTAGGTACTAAAAACAAACAAACAAAAGAGGTAAATGCTGCCTTGTAGGAGTTTACGTGAGTGGAGGACTGCATGACAAGATGTGGAAAGACGAGTTAAAAAGCTACTGCAATTAGCAAAAGTTAATGAGTAGTTTATGCTGGGGGTAAAGGGGTGAAGGGATTGGCAATGGGAATGGCAAGAAAGGATTACATGTGAGAATATCTATGGTTTTTTTTTAAGTCTCAACAACTCTCTAAGATATTGGTAATGATGATATTACTCTCTATATCATCTGTCTAAGAACAGTATTCTGATATAGCCACCCATTCATTCATTCACTCACTGAACAAGTAGAGTGCTGAGAGCATTTTTCATGTTATGCACTGGATTCACATATGAGCAACTAGTCTAAAGTCAAAGATAGGAGAAAAGAAATGTTCTAGAAGGATATATGCAAATAAAATACTCTGTATACTATTGATGTTTTTCAAACTGTTCATTTGGTCATTACACAAAAGATGTTACCAAAAAAAGATTTAGAAGTCTGATGCTTTATGGCTCTCTTGGTGAGTCCCAAACCCATTCAAGGTATCAAAGTTTCTGATAAGTCCTGCAGTTTAAAACAAAGAGTCTAACCTTTACTGTTCAAATTTTGACAAAGAATCTTTTTACTGAATAATACCTATTAACAGTCCAAAAAAATGTATTTTGAAAAATATTGCTACAAAGTACTATATAAATACATGATATAGCCCATGACGTATAATTATTCTTCTGAGACCACCTCCTACCTACAATCCTCACCTCAAAGCTAAATTAAAAGGGACTGTATCAGGGTATAACTCATACAAAGATAATTTCTATAATCAACAATTTATTCATGTATCAGGGATTTATTGAGCACCCACCATGTGCCAGGCACTGTGGTTGGCATGAGAGATATAGCAGTAGCTGTATCTACCTGTCTGGAAGGAACTAAACTCATGTTTAATCAGTAAGGCACAATCTAAACAATAATTTGTCCCAAATTGGCTACTCATTCTTCTACCCTCCTACCCTCCTACCACTTTCCCTGTGATCTTCCAAAGTATATTTACAGAAGGCAATTTTATAGTGAAATTTCAAAAATTCCTTTATTAGAAATGGGAGAATTCTGATATGTACTGATCCCAGACCAGTACATTCCTCTATTCACTAGCAGATCTGAGAAGAGGTTTGTTAGGAAAGGGTGTTTAAGAAATACTGGCTCAGGGCGCCTGGGTGGCTCAGTGGGTTAAGCCTCTGCCTTCAGCTCAGGTCATGATCCTGGGATCCTGGGATCAAGCCCCACATCAGCTCTCTGCTCAGCAGGGAGCCTGCTTCCCCCTCTCTCTCTGCCTGCCTCTCTGCCTCCTTGTGATCTCTGTCAAATAAATGGATAAAATCTTAAAAAAAAAAAAAAGAAGAAAAGAAATACTGGCTCAAATAAAAAGAGTAGGGGACTAATTTTGATTTTACTTAATCTCTGGAGTGTTCTCCCCCTATAATGGAGAACCCACTGGTCAACTCCTGGGTGTCTTGCCCCATTAAGCATTCATTGTGAACTCTGGGAGCCAGCCCTACCTTGTATAATCACAAATGTTTTGCCCTCAGTCTTTTTTTTTTTTTTTAATGATGTCTGAAGTCTAACATTTTTAAATGATGTCTAATGCTGGATCTATCTAAAAGGTAGGCAAAATAAACTGTGATCTCTAATTGTAAACTTAAAATATCGATAAACATCTGCTCTGCATTGGAAATCAGTAGAAACAGATTTAGCTTAGAAGGAATGGAGAGAAAATGTTTTAGCCTTGAGGCCTGGATGTTGGGTGATCTTTATATAGAGGATAAGAGCAAAACTTCAGCTCTTTAACTATCCTGTTAAAAACTATATTTTACATCCAGTGTAATGCTGTAGCCATTAAGCCTTAAATGGGTATCAAGCCTGATGCAAAGTAATGAAATTGACAGTGGAAACACACAGTGTGGATTCCTCAATCTGAAGAGAAAGGGCTGATTCATCTGTTTCAAGGGCCAGGCAAAGATAAAAGACCTCATCCCAAACAGGGCTGCCTCCTCCCCAAACCTTGGCATTCCCCTCCAGTGTGGCTCTCGGTGTGGAAAGTATTATTAATGTCAGTATCACTAGTGCTTGTAAAAGATTCATGGACCATTTCTCTCCTTCTCCCTGAATTCCCATCTGTGGCTGCTGCTGTCCTGCATTCGTCTCACTCTTGGGCAGTTTGGTGACACTGGCTGCCGATCTGATCACAACCTGGCCTCCTGTCCTAGAATCATAGTGTTTTAGAGTGGGAAGGTGCTCCGAGATGGCATTTTAAGAAGAAACACACTGAGTCTCAGAGAAGGACACTGACTTGCTGAAAGTCACACGGGTAGCATGGATTAGAATCTTTCTTTCTTTCTTTTTTAAAAAATGATTTTATTTATTTATTTGACAGAGAGAGATCACAAGTAGGCAGAGAGGCAGGCAGAGAGAGAGGAGGAAGCAGGCTCCCTGCTGAACAGAGGCTGATGCGGGGCTCCATCCCAGGACCCTGAGATCATGACCTGAGCTGAAGGCAGAGGCTTAACACACTGAGCCACCCAGGTGCCCCTAGAATCTTTCTGGGTTCTTTTATTTCTTTGTCAATTTTTTCTCCTCTTTCTTTCCACTTTCCAAAATATCTATAAAGCTCTTTTTATGGACCTGAGTGTGAGACCAGGCAAAACCCTACAAGGTGAGGGTACAAGTTCTGTGGAGACATGGGTAAAAGGTCTTGGGATTTCCAATTAACAATGGTAGAAGGAATGAGAGGAGTGGAAAATTACCATGAGAACAGCACGGTGATAACTGGTGCAGGCAAGATAGGGTTCTGATAAGTCCTGCAGTCTAAAACAAAGAGTCTAACCTTCACTATTCCAATGACCATGTACATTAGCACCAGAGGACAAAAGTTTGATGAGAAACAAGAGCAGAGTCTCAAAGCATTTTCCCCAAGATATTTATTAACTACAAAGTTGTACAAACTATAGCTAACTTTAGGCTGGGCAAACTCAACAGACACTGTCTTAACCAACTGACCAAAGTTAATATCAGTAAGAAATCAGAGACATCATGTACCCCTTGATAGATGACACAGAAAAGCGCATTTTCCTTCTGGTGTATTCTTTTTTAGTATTTTCTTTGGTGGGGGAGGGCAGAGGGAGAGAGAGAATAGTAAGCAGTCTCCACGCCTAGTGAGAAGACCAACATAAGGCTTCAACTCCCAACCCTGAGATCATGACCTGAGCCGAAACCAAGAGTCAGATATTTATCCAACCGAGCCACCCCAGCACCCCTGGGGTATTCTTGACAGAATGTATATCTTCATTCTAATCATGAGCCCTATCAGACACACAGTGATAAAGGGACAGTCTATACAATAACTGGGCAGTGCTTTTCAAAAGCGTCAAGGTAATGAAAGACGAAGGAGACAGAACTATCGTAGAGTGGAAGAGAGTGAGGACGCATGACAATTAAATGCAATGTTGGATCCTGGAAGAGAAAAAAGACATTAGCGGAAAAACAGCTGAAAATAAAAAAGGACTGTAGTTTAGTTAATAATACTGTACCAATATTAACTTCTTAGTTTTGATCATAATACTATGGTTATATATGATATTAGCATTAGACAACGCTGGGTCAAGAGGCTATGGAAACCCCCTGAACTATTTTTGTAACTTTTCTATTTGGCCTAAAATGATTTCAAAATAAATTTTTCTAAAAAGAGAGAAAAGGCAAGGCTGTGGAAGCAGTCGGGGACAGACAGCGGAAAATGGGAAAGAGATGCAGCATAGCAGCTGATCATTCCTTCTAGAACCATCTAGAACCTGAGGGCACTGGGAATTTGCATTGCTCTCTTGACTTAATTTGAACTTGTATGTTATTATAGTCATAACACACACAAGTTAAATAAACTTCTGAGAATAAGTCCGTGGTTATAGAAGAGGTTAAAGAAGTCTTGATTTCCTCATCAGTGGCAGTTGCAGTTGGTGGCTAGTGGAGTAGGGAGCCATGTGAAGTGTCTTCAGGGCTAGCTGTGGTCTGAGGCCAGTCACCCTGAAGACTATACTCACAGAGGGTCACTTGGCTTAATTTGGGATGGGGAATCCCATCACCACAGGACATGCTACCCAAGAGTTCAGGGCAGTGGGGGAAGAAGAGGACATCTTTGTCTGTGGTGCCGACTATACTATGTATATATGTGTCTGACAATGAAGTGTGTTCTTGGAAACATCTTCCTCATTTTTACATATATCACTGAAGAGTGTGTGTGTGAGAGAGAAAGAGACATGTCAAAATCCCAAGGAAAACAGCTTAGCCCTGCATTCCATTATATATACAAAGCTTAGTGATAAATTTGCAGAAGGGGTGGGAATGTGGTTTTGTTGGTATTTCCAAATGCAAAACAGGTCTTGCTCCCCCTCTATTTGGTTGTCCCTGTTTTCCAAAAGAATGTAAATGCGGGCATTCAAGACATGTTGCCAGAAACTTGCTTGGCAAAACATTTCAGTTCCTTTGTATATATAGAAAATGAGCATTTCTTCCAATGGGGGTTTTTCCATGCTGTCCCTAATTCCCATGGTAATAATTGCCACATTTGGCTCCAGATCAGTGGACGTGGTAGAGAAAGCCACCTCCAGATTCCAGATTCTAAAATCTCATGGAAGATTAACATGGACGTCAAACTGACATTATCAATTTAAGGGATTTAAACCCTCAGCTTTAGAGTAAACAAAATCCAGTGGCAAGGTTTGGACAATTTCAGTGACATTAAATGATACAACCCAGATGTGAGGGAATGCAGACCTCATAAATGTATGTTTCCCATTGCATCTTTGTGAGAAAGATATAAGTGGGACATACTGGCTAGTGAAAAAAAGGAAAAACTAATAATTATTGGGTGACTTTTATGGGGTAGATTTCATACCAGGTGCTTTATATTCACTGTCCCATTTAAATTTTGCAATAACCTAACTATTATTACTTCCATCTCATAGATAAGAACATAAGGCTCAGAAATCTACATATGCACTCACCCAACCAGTGAGTGGCCAAGTCAGGATTTCATCAGTGTGGGCGTAACTGTAACACCTTTGCTCTTTCCAAAAGTCAACACTGACCATATATAAACAGACTCTTGCTTTAAAATCTTCCAATTTCTCACAGTGCCACTGGGTGAACTAATGTCTTAGCCAACGTTCTATGTCTTGGTAGTGGCACTGCTGTCCTTTCTGGCCTTGTATTCTGTCACACAGAACTAAAGACAAGTTACCCAAGGCTAGGGCTCTCTCACTAGGGCACATGGTTTCCTTGCCCCCACTCCCTACATCCACCAGCATTCCTTCAATGCCCCATTATTCTCCATCCCCAAGTCTGCCAAGAGCTCCTTGCTAAAGAGGGTGTTACCTGTTATCTACCAATATCCTATGCTCAGTGTTTAATACCTGCTTGCCAAATCAATGAATGGAGGAGAAAGAACAGGATATTTCAAATACTTAAGGTAATCAATATTTTTCAAATTTTTATAAATATCCTATGTAAGTGCTATGAATGATATAAGTCTTCATGAGTAACTCACTAAAGCAAGATTCCTAAAGATCCATATTGGATAATATTCAACGGTTTTCTCTCAGTGCTTCTCAACCAGGGTGATTCTGGTCCTCCTACTCAGAAGACATCTGGCAATGTCTGGAGACAGTTTGGTTGTCACAGCTGGGGGCAGAAAGGTGTACTAATGGCATCTAGAGGGTAGACACCAGGAATGCTGCCAATCATCCTACAATTCAAGTCACAGCTCCCCACAGCCCCAACAAGAATGTTAATTGTGCCAAGGTTGTGAAACCCTGTTTTATCTGATTCAACAGCATGTCCTCGAAAGCAATCGAACTATGGCTTATTCATTTTTTTTCCTGCTTTAACTCAGATTTCTGGCTAGGCAGACAGACTTTTCTTGCCTCAGTGTATCTGAATTACCAAGAAAAGTTGAAATTTTCCCAGGAAGATGTCTCTGGAAAGGTCAGAAAACTGTGGTTATCCTCACACTTTTGCTCAGTAGCAATGTTTTTGTGCATTCGTTGACTATCAACGTTTGTCTACAACTCAAACTACATAATGAATCCAGCACATAAATTATTTACTCAGATTTAATTCCAGTGAATGTTATCTGTGTATTTTTTTCCTTTGCCAGCTAGTCTGGCTCACTGCATTGGAATTTTGGTCATGCCCGTTCTCCTTCTGCACTAAATTATCTCTATAACGTAGGATAAACAGAACAAGCTTGTGTGTGATATGCTTAACTGTTAATTTACCTAATTAAACTAATTCAATTAAATCATTTACATCTTTTTGGTATCACGCCAGTTGATACCCCTGCAGAAGTGAGATGTTTTAGAAGATTATTGTTCAGCAAATGAATGGGGAAAAATAATGGAACACAAAATGAAACAATAGGCCAAATCTCTTGGCTTGAAAAATAAATGATACTGAAAGGATGCTGCTTTCACAGGATACTGTGATTAGCTACTTTTCCTAAATCAATTTTTTTCTAGAAATTGGTACTTTAACATAGTGATCATAATTTATTGTGTAAGAGATATTTTAAACACTATTTATATGTTCACATATTTGGTATGCTTAAGTAGTATGTGTTCATTTCCACATTAGGGGTACAATTAGTTAAATGTTTTTTTTTTTTTTTTTTTGTGGTCCTAGCAAGACACAAACTGAGCAGATTCTTTTCAAAGAATCTGAAAAATAATTTTGCTAAATTACATAAATATCTTTAGGATGCATATACATTTCATTTACAGTCATCATCCAAACATCACTGTCATAGTGACAAATGGGCAAAAGTAAATGTAAAACATTTTATGCCAATAAAAATCAAGAGAAAAAAAAGCCAAGAAATTCAAGGCAGGACAGCCTAAATAAACTGTCATCTTTGTACAGCTGCCATAAATCCCCCCCTTTGGGCTCAGCTGATATGGAATTTGCATTTGCGGTGGGGCTTCGGATGCCCTGGGCTTATTAATCCCTGGGCCACCATAGTTTTACACCTCTACAACTTCAGAGGGGCAGGGGACAGATGTAAGGCAGGACATGGTCTTCTCTCTCCAGAAGCACACATACCTAGGGTGACACCTGAGACAAGGCTCTGCCTTGAATTACTCTGGATAAAGCCTTAGATTTGAGGGAACTTCAAAAAAGCCACAAATGACAATAACCCTGATTCCTTCAACTGGAGCAATCTTCTGAAGTCCTCCAGGAAAATATGCAAGACTGCACAATGATGCACGGATATGCAAGAAGACCCACCATCTACCTTGGGTTTCTTCATCAGAGAAGTATACTTGCTCCATCATGCTTGGGTGGGGGGAGGTCAATGGGTAACATATGTTGGCTCCTGGAAGTCCTTGCTTTCTACCTATTTCTACTTTAAATCCAAGTACCATGTCTCCACTCCTCCCTTCCATTTAGGAAGCACATGGAGATCATTTATGGAAGTCAAGCTGAATGTTCTAAGAAGTTTTCTTTTGTTTTGATTTCTATTTGGGAAGTGAAATCTGTAGATGTTTCCTCTGCTCCACCCTCCAACGTGACCATGAGTCTTTACCAAGAGCATGATTCCCATATATCATAAACTTTCTGAGGATCACATTCTGGAGGTTGGCAGTGAGACTGCTGATGCTAATATTCTTCCCCCCACTAATGCTAAACTCATTCTTTTTTGAGTAAAGATCAGTTTCCTGAAGGGAGGGGTCACACCATCTACCCATCTTCATGTCCTGGCACAGGGACCGGCAGAGAAAAATAGCTAAATTACTTATTTCACAGTTACCAAAGAGTAAAGAGACCATTCCCTAAATTAAATTCATCTTTCCATCCAAAGCAACTCTCTCTTCCAAATTCCAAACGAGTAGTGCTCTGAATATTCCAAGCACCCAGGCTTCAGTCTGAATTTACAGCCTGATGGCTCAACGTACCGAAAGAAGCATATCCACACCTCCTATCTAGTCCTTGATCACAATCCTTTCTCTGCCCCTTCTCTCTATTTCTTTGCAGTCCTCCTCCCCCCTCCCCAGATCTCCCCTGTCATTACCGATTTGCAGTGAATACTGTAGACTGGAAGGAAAACTATAAATCTGTCATTCCTCCTGTATTAGTTTGCTAGGGCTGCCAAAGCAAAGTGGCACAGGCTGGAGAGCTAAAGAAACAGAAATTTACTTTCTCACAGTGCTCGAGGCTAGCAGTCTGAGATCAAGGGGTTGGCAGGATTGGTCCTTCCAAAGCCTGGCTCCTTGGCTGGATGGCTGTCTTCTCCCTGTGTCATCACATGGTCTTTCCTCTGTGTGTGTGCCTATGTCCTAATCTCCTCCACCAGTCTGCGCTGTCTTGGTCATTTCTCTCACTTGTTAGTGACTGTTTTAGGTCTGGTCAGGTGACCCGACTCTGGCCTAAGTGAGAGAAGGGATGTCTGCTGGGGACTTCTGGGCAAAGATTTGCTATTAAGAAACCTAGAAAGTGATGCTTCCTTTTTACCTCTGGACCACATTGGCACCCAGGGTGATGCTTGGAATTTCTGTGCCTCTACTGCAATCTCCAGGGGACCTTAAGTAAGGGCAAGCTAACATAAGGATAGCGTTGTTCAGGTCCGGTCCTTGATGACATCACTGAACCATGAAATCCACCCATTGGAGAGCCTGCTCTACCACTAGACTGTTGTTTGGCAAGATGAAGACTTTTTTCTTATAATTTAAAGACAGTTTCAAGTAGATTTTTACCACTTTTATCTAAAATCACCCTAACTAAGAGAATGGCTTCAGGCCACTTGTGAATCACTCACTAGTCACTTCTTAGTGCCTTAGTTCCCTTATTTGTAAAATAGCAATAATAATACTTATAGCCCAACATTATTATATAACTTGAGTGAGATCAATGCATCATCTCATACTTAGCAGGTGCTCAAAAGCAAGGGCTGTTACTACCTTTCATTCTTCCGGGGCTTCTGCTATCTTGCAAATCACTCTTCTTGTACTTCCCACATATGTGCTCATAAGCAGAGTGGCCTAATGATTTGGGCTACTGATATTTTTGTGTGCAGAATTATAATCAAATCCACCAAGACATCTTGCTATTTCAAGGAACTCTGCAACCAACTATTTGTCAAGTAGTGTAAACTATTGACCTAAAAGTCAATCCTCTTTCTTTAGCAAAAAAAAAAAAAAAGTGTGTATTATCCTGTGGGAGTCACCCTTTCCTGAAATCGTTCACTGGGTGGCACTTTCCTACACTGAACTGTCTTAAGCAGGACATATCTGCTTGGTGGTCTCATAACTGGGGTCTCATGACTGCGTCCTGCCTACTTCTACCCTCTCCTGTACTTGGTTATTTTTCTCGCTACTTGGTTTCCCCCCTCATCCTCCACCTGCCCTGCCCCACAACTCCTAACATAATGCTTTCCAGAGGTAATTACTCACAAGTGCATACTGAACAAATGTTTGGGTGTAGGGATCATTGTAACAAAGGCTGGGGAGAGACTGGTGATAGGGGGAAGCTGCAGAAGCATATTTCTGGAAACTGCATGGTAGGGCATCTGACCTTGTGTTCAATTCCCTGGCCAGACTGTGGCCCAAGATGCATGCCTAGGCTATGGCCACTTGGGGGCGCCCAGAAGACCCAGCCCAGAAAGAATGTTTCTATACAAATATATATGCACCTTACATATCCAGCAATTTGCTAATCGGTTAATCTCTGCCAGACACAATGCCCCCAAGTTTTAGTATCTCATTTAATCACCACCATTCCCACTTTATAGATGGAGTCACTGAAGATGCAAAAGGTAAAGTGACTTGTCCAAGGCCATATAGCCGATGCATAAATGAGTCTAAACCTAAACCAGAACCCAAACATTTTATATTAGGGAGCCAAAGGGTTTGAGGGCTGTCCCTTGGTCAGAAGATACTGGAGGACCCAAGAATATGGCAGAACTGAGTCATCCTCTTGTGTGGGGTGGTGCAGAAGCAGCTCTGGAGGAAGAGCTATCATCACCACTCTCAGAATGGCCCTGGGCAAATTACAGAGACACAGAGACAGGCTCAGCATACCTGTCTGAACAATTAGCATATGAATATCAGCCATACCTTTCCTTTAGGATCATAGCAAAAATCAGATGGGTAAAATCTATCAAAGCACTTCCATCAATAACAGTCTAGCACCAGATTAAGGCTCATAGTAGGTACTCAATAAATGTTTGAGAAATCAATGAAAGCAAAACAGAAACCAATTTCTTTACCTTTTAAGATAATGTGTCTATTTTTCAGCTTTTGAGTGTGGTCCTCTTTTTTCGCTTTTTATTCTTTCTGTCTTTCGTTTCCCATGCCACCCTTGACAGCATTCACCCAGGGGCCCCTGGTGGCCACACTTCAGTGGGCGCTAACTGGCTAGTCCCAGCTGGTGTACACTGGGCCGCCCACAAGCTCTGGTGGCCTGGCCATGACGGCCAGAGCAGGGCTGGTGACAAATGGGCTCTCTGTGCCTGTGACCTGGTAGGACCAATTAATCACCGGGAGGCGCTCTTTCTGCATATGTATGGCCAAGAGCACCCCTGACCTTCCATTAGAGGCAGGGAGCCCAAAGCTTTGGGAGAGGTTCTTTTTTAAACACCAGAGAGACAAGAAAGGAGTGGGGGGACAGTTTGAGAGAGAGCAGAGAAAGGACTCAAAGGAGAGAAAGGGAAAGGCCAGAAACTAAAATGGAGTACGAAGGTTGATAAATGGTCTCAGCCAGACGGTGGCTGTCCCCGCTGGCCTTAGGAAATCACATTAATTGAGATCGGTAAAGAATTTGGTTCAGAATTATGAAAGGAAACTCTTACAAGGAAAGAGTTTGATTATAGTTCTACAGCCAGAAGCACCCAAGAATGACTTCGAGCATATTCACTGGGTATGTGTGTCTGTGTGTGCCTGTGTGTATGTAAGGGTGAGCCACCGTGTGCACCTGCAGTGATGGAGAAATACATGGGTGTGGGGTTTAACAGACAAAAAATTAGAGGCCTGTGCTGCACGAGGTACTTATCAACCAAAACACTCAGAGAGGCACTCACTAGATCTGTTTTTATCACACAACGAAAATGTGAAGAGAGAGGTCACAGACTACTCTGAGACACACCTTGAGGATTCTCTCCGTATCCTGGAAAAGCACCCGAATCTGCTGCAAGGGAAAGCTCAGGGAAATCCAAAGTAGCGCTCTTCTCTTCCCCAAGTTCTGTCCACATGCATAAAGATGTCAGTGTGTTGATTATTCTGATTAGACTTTTAGTGTAATTTACGGGGTCCAGCCATTGTGCCTGGGTGTCTGGCCTGCACTCGCTGCCCTGATGATGCCATTTTTAAAATGTCAGCTTGGCTGTGATTCATGGCTGATGCTAGTGACATTGCTGCTGACCTGAAAGAGTCAGGCAGCAGTATTTAATTAAAGAAAAGAAAAAAAAAGAAAAAGAAAGAAAGAAAGAAATAAGAAGAACCACCAGCCTAAATAAGGAAAGTCAAGGGCAAAATCTAAAAGAACCAAATTCATCTTGGGGAAAACCAGCAGCTTGAAAGAAGGAAGAGGCACTGAGAGTCCAATGTATTTTCACGTCTTCGTGATGCCTCACGTCCACCTGTCATGTGGAGCGGTGAGGTCATCCTTAATGAGGGAGACGATCGCTTAGATGGCGCGCACCACCGGCCCACTGGCTCCCACTGCCTCTCTGTAGGGATTGCCCGGGAGGTGGAGCAGCACCTCCTCTAGCTTCAGCCCTTGCCACGTGAGGGTCTGCCCACTATCCAGCCCGGTGACAACCAGTCCCCCTCAGGGGACCTCTGGCCAGCTTGTAAAAGGCCATTCTCAGTTCTGATCTCCCCGGCTGGATGCTGGGCAGGCTTCAGGGTGAAATGGTTACTGTGGAACCTGCATTCTCTTCTGCCCACTGAGGGTATAGATAGACCCAGGCCCCACCCTCACCAACAGGAGCCGTGTACTAGCACTGAGAAGGAAAGACCTCCCCAGGCTTTGTGAAGTTAGAGGTTTAAGTGGGAGAAAAGTGATCCCTTAAAACACTTACACTGACTGAGATGTATACACATATTCACACACCTTAGCCAGGAGACCTGCTAAGCCCCTGCTGAAGTGGGAGGACGGAATTTCTCATTAATGGGAAGGGCGCAGAGAGCTAAGGTTTGAGAACAAGGGCCAGCCTTTGTCCAGGCCTGCGGGAGCCAGGCTATTGTCTTCCAGGCTGTCCTTCCCCATGACCCCAGGGTCAGGGGCACACATGCCGGCCTTGAACTCTCCGTCTGTCTCCCCCACCATATTAATTACTATTCCCTTTGGTCAGGCTAAGAAAACAGCCTTGACTGCATTAGTGCTAATTAAGAAGAGTGAGCTCGCCATCCTGGAAGCCTCCGTCGGTCCATTCAGGCCAGGAAGGGGCCCTGACAATCTTATTACTGGAGAAGAAAACACCTCCCCGTGCTCCTTCCTGATCAGATGAATAGGGGATGCCCTCCCTCCAACCCCCGATGGTGAGTTCATCTCTTCCATTATGAATGCATCTGCCCCAAGCAACCCGTGACCAGCAAGGACAGCCTGGGTCCGCCAGACACACAGGGCAGGGGAATAACCACATTTCCTCAAGTCAAGGGGAGCTGGCAGAGCAAATGGGGGGAGTCATGCCTATTTCTGACTCCATCTGTTGTCTTCTTCCTTCTTCACTCACCGTAAATAAATTATAGACAGACAGACAGATTGAATGAATGCAGATCACTATATGTCACCACCCCCTAAACCTATCATGCTCTCCACTTGAACTCACAAAGTAATAACTGGCTCATGAGGGGAATCGAACACTCTGAAAGCACACAGTCCCTTCTACAAGGACCTGAAGATGGGTAAGAATGATCTAGGCTGCCCTCTCAACCTCTTCTCCCTGTCATCCTCACCACCCTCATCTACTGCAGTGGCCTTACTGATGTCAGTCACTGTCTGTTCCAGTCCATCCTCCACAGCATCACCAGCATTACATTCTACAGGACACAAGGGTATGCCACAAGCCTGGTTTCCAAAGTACCCACTTGATCCCTCTGTCTGTAGAAGAAAATTCCTTGGCCTGGTTTACAGGTACTTGGCAACCTAGATAAGAGCCAGCCTGCCTGCCTTCCTAACTTTTTCATCTTTTTTGAACCACCACATACAAGGGTAGCAATTTCCCTCAGACACTACACACTGGAGTAGCAATTCCCCCCAGTTATCCCATACTGGGGTCATTATCCCCCCCAGTCATCCCATACCAGGGGTAGGAATTCCACCAGTCACCCCATACTAGGTATAGTGATTCCCCCAGTCACCCCACAAAGGGGTAGCAACTACCCTCAGTCACCCGACACCGAGGGTAGGAATTCCCTCAGTCACCCCACACCAGGATAGTGATCCCCCCAGCACCTCACACTGGGACAGCAGTTAATCCAATCACTGTCAGCCAGGCAGAGCAGACAGCAAAGCTTGTATTGTCCAAGAAGAGAGAACACACATCCAAAGCAAGCACCAGGAGAGAGCAGCTGACGGGAGGGCCTAGCCTCCTTTATCACCCCGGCTAAAGGGACGAAAGGGACAGCTCTTCACCTACTGACTGTTGTTATTTGGAAATAAAAACCTCTGGATAATCTACTCATGCACCATTCTCCTCACAAAAAGCCTGTTCCCCACTCTTGTCCCAACATGTGGCCTACAGTTCCCTGAATGAGCCACATCCTCACCCCTGCACGCCTTGCTCACGACTCTGTCTTGTCCGTGTCAAATAATCGGTGATGGCCGTCCCACCTGCCAACAACCTAACTCGGTAGAACCTACCTCACTTGCGCAAGGCTGCTGGATGTACCAGGAGTCCCAAGATCATGTGAATTCCAGTTAACAAAGAATAATTTTTAAGTAGAAGTATGCCCTAAATATTACATGAGGCATACTTAACTAAAAAGTATCCACTGCTTACAGGAAATGTAAATTCTGCTGGGTGCCCTTTATTTTTTTCTGCTCCATCTGACCACCCTACCTTTGCTACAGCACCCCCCAGCTACATTCTTACCAGGCACTGTTCTAGATGAGAGGCATACAGCAGGAGATAAAAGTGGACCCCAACAACAAAATCAAAACCAGAATCCCTTTCCATGTGGAGCAATGGTCTGCAGGCCGAATCAAGGATTTCCTCTTCTGTCCTGACATCAATTTGTTTGGCTGAAGTATGATACTAGAAGGCAGTCCAAGCAGAGGAGTCCTTGAGTGCCAGCTCTACCACCTGCCAGCCATCCCCCAAGGGGTCATCGGTCTCATCTCAGAAGGGGGTCATGGCACCTGTGTTGCAGGCTGATGGGAACATATGAGGCAGTAATTGCTCAGGAATGGTCCTAAGACAAAGCCTGGCGTGAAGTAGCTGGGGGGAAAGCATCCCGACAGGTTTCCTGCAGAACTGACCTTTACTCATCTACATTTCTGGGGTCCCTTCATCCACACATCCCTCCCAGGAAAGAATGGCATCCTAAAGATCTTTATATTTCTGGTGCCTAGCACACAGCTGGCACATGGCAAGGACTCAGTGGGCCGGCTCATGGGTCTGATTCTGGCTGCTTTAATATACGACAAGACTTGAAGTTTGCACACAAACAAAAAGAAATAAAAATTTGAAGCCAGTTCCCTGATAAAGAAGTCCAAACAACTAACATCAGAGAAAGGGGGGTTTTCTGTTTAGGCTGCATGATGCAATTTACATATTAACCCCAGGTGAATGTTAAAAGTAAATTCATAGGACACCTGAATGGCTCGGTTGGTTAAGTGTCTGCCTTCAGCTCAGGTCATGATCCCAGGGTCCTGAGATCGAGCCCCGCATCAGGCTCCCTGCTCAGAGGGAAGTCTGTTTCTTCCTCTCCCTCTGTGTGCTGTCACTCTCTCTCAAATAAATAAAATCTTAAAAAAAAAAAATCACTTCACTTTGCCTTTATAGATGTTTATAGATGTTCTCTTAGGCAACTTGTTTCTAGAAACTTTGGGGCAGAGACAGTCTTAAAAATAAAGGACCCTAATATTCATGGGAGTCCGGGCTTTATTTTTTTGTAAACATGTTTTTGGTTGTAAAAGTAATTTGTAAAATAGAGAAAAGTTACAAAAGGCCTAAAACTCACCCACAATTCCTACATTCACAGATAGTCCTTGTCAATATCTGGTGCATTTTTCTATCCTTTTGTGTCACATGTATACATGTGTGTGTACGTGTGTGTGTGTGGATATGTGTATTTATTTATTTCTCCCCTTCAGGTATGTGCCTACACATATATACAATAATTTGTGATCCTATTTTATGTAATTTTGTATGCTGTTTCTTCCACTTCATAGTTCTCAGATCATTCATATTCTTTAAAAGGCAAGATCTTTACAAGCCTTATACTATTCCATATATGTGCATTTATTTATATATACATAAAATATATACATTATATATTTATGTATATAAATATATATACACACAAAGAAAGAGGGCAAACAAGAGGCAAATGAGCTCTTTTATGTGACTATATATATATATATATATATATACATATAAAATCCATGAATGTTCACTATTTATACATCCAATGACTTATTGTTAGACAATTAGTTAATCTCAGTATTTTTTAATTATTTGCAACAAAGATGTGGTGAGCATCTTTTTATACATGACTCCTTATTATCTTATATATGATTCCATGGTTTATTCCCTCAGGAGAGAAAATCCTCGAAGTCTGGTCAAGGGCATGCACTTTGGTTAAGATCCTTGAAGCAGGGGCGCCTGGGTGACTTGGTGGGTTAGGGCCTCTGCCTTCGGCTCAGGTCGTGATCCCGGGGTCCTGGGATCGAGCCCCGCATCAGGCTCTCCGGGCAGCGGGGAGCCTGCTTCCCCTTCTCTCTCTCTCTGCCTGCCTCTCTGCCTACTTGTGGTCTCTGTCTGTCGGGTGAATAGATAAGATATTTTAAAAAAAAAAAAAAAATCCTTGAAGCAAAGAAAGCACCAGACCTCTTAGAATTACTGTAACCCAGTGTAAAGAGACACCCAACAGCCTTGCCAAGACTAGATGGGACCTCCACTAATGTCAATAGAGACAGGTTTCCACACAGGGAGAAGTAATGAGATCTTGGCACCCCAATCTCATCCCCAACATTCTCCTTCATTTGGCAAGGGGAAGGTGGAGTTTCCATTTTTATGAAGGCAGTCAGTTGGTTTCCTCATACCAAAAGGTTGTTAAGAACTCCTCAGCTGATAATGGCTTCCCATGAGCATTTGTAAAATTCATCACTAAAATCAAGATGTATCTCTGCCTAGGTTTCCATCCAAGATTCCTATCTAAATGCAAGAAAATAGAGTTTGATGGTCTTTAAACTTCTAAAAATCTCAGAAGCATTTCTTTAAAAATAGGTTGACACTTGGGATGGTCAATGCATGGTTTATATTGCCATTACTCCCCAGTCCTGGGCCTGGTGATTCCAAGCCTCTTGTTCAAAGATCTTGGATTTGGCCTCTGGGTCCTCATCACAGCCATGTAGGTAGCCTGGATGAGTTGACTGGAGTTAGCACATAACCCACTTTACAGTCTGGCTATAGAAATACACAATATAAAAGAAATCAGTTGAAGCTAAACTGTTGTATGAAGGGGTGAGGAGTCTAGAGCCCAAACCACTTCCTTCCCCTCTGAAAAGATTTCTCAGGATCCTGTGTGATGGTCACCAAACCCGCTGATCTGTTTCAATCCCTCTAAACCCTCGCATGTCAAGATTCTTGCACACTGTCATTCACATAGCAAGAGATCCCCTTTCACAGAAAAGAGCTCATTTGCCTCTTGTTTGCCCTCTTTCTCTGCCCCCAACTCCTGGTCACTGGCTTGAGGTGTAAGCAGAAGAAGTTGCAATGTGGGAGGCCCTCCACTGCCCTCACAACAGGACCATTGATGGGGACTTAGCTGCAATGACCAAGACTGGATACTAAGATTGTCTTGGATAGAATCATTCTCTTGACCTTTTTCTGATTTGGGCTGTAAGTGGCTACAGGTGGCTTTGGATAGGCACAGGTTTTATTTAAGGCACCTTCAAGTTTCCTCCTAGCAGAAATCATCTCATTAAAAACCCAGACCCAGGTGGTACCAACAGGATGCCGAGGAAAGGCACTCTACTAGGGTTGGCTGAGAGAAAGGCCTGCCAAGACTGATACATGGGCAAGCCAGCAGAAAGGAGAGACAGGGGGTCCTGCAACTGTCCTAAGAGTCCTCTGGTGTCCCCTGGTTTGTCTACCTCTGGCTGACTGGAAGGGAGAGGCAGGGCCATTTACACAGCCCCAGGGCCTCCGAGGAGCAGCTAAGCATCTAGGCGGGTCTGGGCCATTGTCATGGAGCTGCCACTGGGTATTACTATCATTCCAGACAGCAGCAAGTCCCCTGGAAAAAGAGATTTCAAACCCCACAAGCTTAGCCCTCCATCCCCTTGTTCTCCCCGCCTTATAAAAATAGAAAGAACACATGTTCCCATTAGTCACTTGCTGGAGGGTTGCTGTGGGGTATATGCGAGCAGCCTGTACACTAGAACCAAATTTGAATCTCATTTGCATCTTCCAGGTAGAGAATGGGTACTGCATCAAATACACAGACACAGTCATCCTCCTTGCCTCCCCAGCAAGGCATCAAGTGAGGCAGACCAGATGACATTTCCTGGGAACAAGGCCTATCATTTGTATGCTTTCACATCCGCTTGATAAAGGCCCCTCCTGGCGACTGAGGCCCACCCCAGCTGGAGAGGCATTCTGAGAGGCTTTTAATTAAACTCCTGCTTGCCAAGAGTGGTATGCATACACACAGGAGGGCTGGCGCTCATGGGGGAGCCATAAAGACAGTCACTGCCTTTGCTTCTGTGTGTCCTTAACACTCCGAGGTCATGGGCAGAAGCACTGCCTTTGCTTCTCTGTGTCCTTAACACTCTGAGGTCATGGGCAGAAGCACGGCCTTTGCCAACAACCCCTTTCAGGACAGCGTCCGGGGTGGGATGCAGAGCTAGGCCCACGTCATGGTGGCCCAGCACCTCCTGTCCTTGCAGGTGGATTCCTGGCTTTCCAGGCACCTGTGGGACCCCCAGGGCAGCAGCCGTGTCAGGGTGAAGGAAGAGGGGATGGGGCTGCACAGAGGTGAGTTCACGGCACAGCCAGAAGGAAGGAGTCTGGAAAAGACTTCAGACCCTACAGGTGGCTTAGTTATTGACCTACACATCTCTTCTGGGAGGGCAGTGTGTTCCAGGAGCAGAAGGTGTTCTTTGTGGCTCTGACCTGCCTTGACCCGACCTTTGTAACTCTATCAGGACTAGTGGTCAGTAGTTATCAACTGTCAATACACCGCCAAAAAACACACACTTTAATTCAGAATACGGGGAGGCCCATCTATTTGCGGATCGATCTTGGCCTTGTGAGTTGACAAAATGCAGAGTCCCTTGTCTTCTTATCATAATACTGAAAATATGTGCTGTGACAAATTGAGTGATCTACACCTCTCGTGCCCCCCTCCTGGGGCCCTTAGTAAATACAAGGCGATTGATTGGGATAAAAGGTGAATGGGAGGGCTATGGTATTCCTCTAAAGACACCAAGACCATAGCACAATGGACTAAGAAACTAATTAGTCCATCTCATTAGTGCATCTACTAAAATCCTATAAAATCAGAGCAGGGCTAGCATGTCCCAGTTATCTGGGTAATTTACAAACAGTTTGCATGTGTTTGGATAACTGAGGCAAGAACAGAGTTTGGAGGCTTCATGATCTATTTGAATAGATACCTGGAGTCCCTGGATTCTTGCCAACACCTTTCCATGTGATCCTGTGCTGTGCTGATTTGTCTCTGGTTTTGTCACTCCCCTCCCCCGTCCCAACCCACGGAAAACAATAATCTTCTTGAAGGTGGTCAGATTACATAACAGGGGCTGATCTCAAGATGCAGAACAGGCCTGTGGGCGTGCTGGGCAGGCCTTCTGCTTTCCAGCTGCTGTGACAGTGGTGGACATGAGCAAGGTCAGGGACTTCCATGGTCCCTTCTGTACGGACTGTTTGCCCGAGCTGATTACTCACAGTGGTCATAAAAGCAGTTTGGCTGATACTTTCTAGTCAATTGCCAGGACCACTGTTTAAATTGTAAGTTGTGCCCTAAAAATCATGCCTACTTTCCAGAGTTGGGATATGGATTAAATGGGAGAGTACCTGTGAAATGGTTAGAAGAGTCTAACAGGTAACAGACAAAACTCACTACATGTTAGCAATATTATTAGTGACATGATTTATGTTACTCTGACCAAAGAATCATCCTCATTGTTAAATTGCTCGGCCACACGGCACATATTCAAGTCCCTGGTGTATGTAGGTGGAATCTCTATTTCCCTTTGTTGCACCTGCGTGAAGGCCCACAGGGCCTCTCAGTGTCAGTATTATTCATACTTTGGACCAGATAATTCTTTGTTGGGGGACTGTCCTGAGACCTGTAGCACTGGTGTCTTTATCTATCGGATACCAGTAGCACTTCCTTCCCCACGGTCATGACAACCCAAAATGCCTGACCCTGTCAAATGCCCCCAAAGGGCAAAATTGCCTGGGATGAGAACCACCAGGATACAGCACAGTCAGAGCGCCCTCATATGCTGTCATAGAAACTTGGCCTCTGCTCAAGGGTCCTCGCTTGTTGGGTTGGTTCCTAGATGTACTCACACATGAGTCACTGCAGCTACCTTATGAACCTGCTAGTTGCCTCTTGGGTAGTTCTGGCCTATTGGTGATTCTCGCCGCTGGAGGCTGGGCTGCCCTCCAAACCTCAACAGGGCCATCCCAGCACTGACATCCATACCAGAACATATCTGCTGGTGCTCCCCAAAAGGGTGGTGAGTTCTCCCCTGGCCCAGAGTGCTGGGGAATGGCTATCTGTCACCACTGCCACTGTGGCTGTCGGAGCCCCCCATGGCTGGCTCCTAGTGTTCTCTGGGACCTTCTATGCAGTGAAGCCAGGTGATATCCCAGCTAAAGTCAGGGAGGGGTGGCTCTGGTTTGTTTTCAGGCTCCAGTAGACGGACACCAAAGCAATCCAACCTATTCTCTAGAGGCAGTACAGAGCATCACTGAAAACAGGTCTTTGGATTCACACAAGAGCTATAGAGAGGTTGACCCAAAGCACACATCTGTGTCACAGACTCTCCTGAGTTCCAGATCATGATTTTCTGCCTTCCACTGATGGCTTGTAATTGATTCAAGCCACTCTCATTTCTCAGAGACAGAAACTCCCTCAGTTTCTTGTCCAAAGAGACCCTGGAGAGGCTTGGAGCCCACTAGCTGCCTGATATAATCAACTAGAACCACTGATGCAGAAGAATCACTTGACTTCTTACTAATAGGAGAAACTTAATTTTGGAGAAATACCTTATTCTGCAATTGAAATAAACATAGGGCCAGAGATTAAATGACTGGCTCAAGGTCACACAACTAACAAGTAACAAAGGAAAGAATAAGATGCTGAATTCCCACCCTGGTGACTATCTTTAACTTGCAAACTGCAAAAAGTGTTGTAGAAATTAATGCTACTCATGTAGAATTCATTTTAGGAAAATGGTCTTGTACATCAGTGTGTTTTTTATTGGCATGGGATTCAGGGGTGTTCATGTATGAATGTGGTGGAAAACTAAAGCTTATGCCTTTAACCATCAAAGCTTTGCTTTCACTTTAAGTATTTTTTTAAAGATTTTATTTATTTATTTATTTATTTGAGAGAGAGAGAGAGAGAGAGAGACAGCGTGCATGAGCTAGGGGAGGAGCAAAGGGAGAGGGGTAGGCAGATTCCCTGCTGAGCAGCAGGCACCCCTCACTATAAGTATTTTTAAGAAAATATTTCTAAAACATTTTAAATAAGAATTTGTCAAAGGTTTTTACCTAATCGGTATTAGTGTGTACCTTTGGTGTCATACCGCTTTTTCTATAGAAGGCTTTCTCCCCTCCACTCCCACCCCCAGTACTTGGGAGTTTTTGTTTTGTTCTACATAGTCAGTCGTAATGAATGTAATTTCTGAATAAATGAGATCATCTATTATTAATATTTTTACTAACAAGTCTATGTTTATCAGCTTTTGGAGGGTAATGCTGTCTCTAACTTAGAAATGTTAATCAAAACAAAGTTATAACTCACTAGTATCTAGATAGGCCCCATTTGCCATTTTTACCCATGAAGCATTAATGCCTGTTAATTTTTCAAAGTATTTGCAGACCAAAGGGGTCCTTGAAAATTCCTCTGTGGTCTGTCTCAATATTATGCCTCTTTTTTAAACCAATGGGCATCAAAGAAAGTTGAAATTAAAGGCAATATTTTCTTTCAACATGGATGGTCAACTTTTTCTTTGGCTTCCTTTTCTTGAGTCAGATGTTCTAAAGAGCTTGATTTGAATGACAAGTGCCCTAAACCTAAGAAATGGCAAGTGTGGACCCATCAATTTTATGTCTGAGGCAGGGGAATGTCAGAAGTATATTTGCCTAATTCCATGGTCCCAGTTTATCATTCTCTCCCATGCCTACAACTCTCAGCTCCAGAGAATTCCAGCTCATCAAGAAAAAGTACAGAATAAGGTTTGATGACATTATCACAAAGTCAGATTAACAACAAATAGGTGGAAACAAAAATTGGATCTTCCGTGGTAAAGATGTTTTCCCTGCAGAAGGGTAGATGCTGATAATTTGGTCCCTGGGATAAGCCCATCAATCAGTATGAACTCAGTGGCTCAAGGGCAGTCTTGGCCATTTGAACAAAGCCACAAAAATCATGAGCAAAGAGTGAAAGCAAATTATAAAATGAGTATAACTAGATGAAAGAAATAATCATCCAAATGTATCTTAAGTTCTCGTGAATTAGCAATTTTCTATATTGACATGAAACAATAACAAATATCAAATGTAAATCATATTATATATCTAGGCACTGCCTCTGGGTTATACAAAATTCAGGAATTAAAAAAAAATTCTCAGTTACAAAATGAAAAAACAATAATGTGTTAATGATAACCCTTAAGAATTACTACTAAATTTGTGTCAAATTAGAATTTTCAGAACCTCAAATTCTTCCCACAGTCCCAGCTTCCTCTTGAAAAACTGGAAATAAAATGCAGTAAATAAAATTACCGCAACAGCAGCAGTGCAAATGTCCCCGCTTTGTAAAAACTTCCCACTTGCCGGGACTGTGATGGTGTTTTCCAGTCAAGAGGAAATCGAGGTCACGAACAGCAAAGAAAATGGCAGCCAGGATCAGAGACAAAGGGGGCTTGATGGCTCAGAGCAAGGAAGTGGTGGCTATGTTTGCTGAGAAGAGTGAAAATCTGTGATAAATGCTCAGAAGGGAGGGATGGGGATTTAGACAAGAGGAGCACATCTGTCTCATACCCTCCTAGGAGGGAACCAAATGGGGGGGGGGTCCCTCCTTGTACAACCAACAGAAATGAACACACCCTCACTTTCTCATCCTCAGAAAAGTCTCTGAGGGTCTGCTATCAGCAGTAGGGGGTGGGGGGGATTAGAAATCCATCAGCTTCCCTACTTGCTCGAAAGTTTGAAAAGTCAGTCAGCAGAAGGACACTGCTGACCAGGCTTCTTAGTTCAACATCCTGCTTGATGATTAAATGCGTTTTGGAATATTAAAAGGGCCACCTGGGAGATGAATTAGTGGCTCTGTTCCTCCTGCCAGCTTTGTTCCCCTCACTTTGCTACCTCTGAGCTCAGAGCGCTGCTGCCACTGACCTTCATCTTGAGATGGTGAGTAATAGTGACAGAATCCTCAACCTGGTCCACTTGGACTGTGACTTATGCCAGAGTGCAACTAAATGCAAATGTTTATGAATGCAGGAAGGAAACTACTGAGCTACTTCTCGGTGCTACATTACTTCAGTCCCCGTGTGACGTACAGAAAGCAATCTGCAATTATACAGTTAGACTGAATATACACTTTCCCCATTAGTGTTAGTGTTTTGTCACCAGTCACATTGCTTACTGGAAAAATGAAGGCCGTTAGTCTATGTGGCTCATCTTTCCTTCCCCCTTTCAAGACATTTTGCTGATCTCCTTTGATTTCTTTGCAGCAGCCTGCTGATTCTCCCCTTTAAGGATGCTCCTTGGAGTTTGAGGGGCTCAGAGGTGTGTGGATTGCTGAAATTGGACTGACGAGGCATATTTACTTTGAAAAGCTGAGGCTTGTGTAAAGAGACCCCTGGCAGCTGGCTGTCAGTGGGGTAGGAAGAGGCAAGGAAAAAAACCGAGGAGGACGGATAGAAAGGATGATGCTTAAGAGAGAGGCTCACTCCTGGATGGGCGTGAGAGGTGGGGGGTGGGGAGTTGTTGAGCGAGGAACAGGCCTGGCAGTTAGGCATCAAATGCATTGCTCCTGAGTGTGTGCGATCTGAGGGAGACGGTACTGTTGGGTATGATACGAGACGCGGAGAAATAACTAGAGTGTTTACTGAACTGCCAAACTGCCTGGCAGCAACCCATCTGCCCAGCCAATGAGCTTCCCAGCAGCACAAATCAGAAAGTCAGTAAGACACCACCAGTTTCCAAATTCTATCTCATTGCACATAAACCGAAAGTTTCAACAATCAATAATGTGTTACTGAATTACAATCAGAATTCAGTGTAGCAACACCTCAATGAGCAAGGGCGTCCAAGAGGCATTTGAGTCAACAGGTGAGCTCCAAAAATGTTAAACGAGATGAAGTGGTCAGATCATAATTTTGGAAGCAATGTCTTAAAGGCTGTGGGTGTGGGAGGGTGTGTGTGTGAGAGAGAGAGAGAGAGAGAAAACAAGAGAAAGCCTGAAGTTGATCTACTTTTTTTCAAAAATGGTCTAGTTCACTACCAATTTGCCATTCTCGTCTCTTGGTGTCAGCCATGGAAAATCTCCAGCATCTACGAGTTTGGGTTAATTTCCGCGACTTCATTTCTGACCGCTTGAGGAGTGAATTTCTTTTTCTTTTCTTTTCTTTTCTTTTTTTTTTTTAAGATTTTATTTATTTGACAGAGAGAGATCACAAGTGGGCAGAGAGGCAAGCAGAGAGACAGAGAGGAGGAAGCAGGCTCCCTGCAGAGCAGAGAGCCCGATGTGGGACTCGATCCCAGGACCCTGAGATCATGACCGGAGCTGAAGGCAGAGGCTTAACCCACTGAGCCACCCAGGTGCCCCGAGGAGTGAATTTCTAAAGCTACTGTTGATTCGTAGTTGGGCCCCTTCTTAGCTTAGATGGCTCCAAGGAGATCCATGGGGCTAATTCCAACTCACTACTATTCTGGTAGTAGATAAACATTTTCAAGACCTAAGAAAACTATCAAGGCCAGCTTTTCAATTTTTTTTTTTTAATTCATCAGTTTCTCAAAATGTGTATAGCAGAACAAATTGTCCCTGATCCCATGCATATAAACACCACTACTCTACTTCTCCTATCATCTGCCCCTTTCCCATTTATTGCTCTCATATTAGTAGATTAAAAGATCAGAAGTGCCAGCTTTTAGCAAACAGATTCATCTTTAGTCACAAACAGATTTCCATGAGAATGAACACAAAGTTATTAGAGGAGAGAGATAAGTACATTACATATATTTTAAGCTTGCTGTCTGGTTTCTGTTAGGTATGCCCTGATTTCTTTTAAGCACTGGGAACACGTTCATTTTCCAGTTTATATGGGGGATCTTATGTATCTAGAGTGCCATTTAGAGGATTACTAATTTACTAAATGGTACCCCAGTGCCCTGAAAGAGTTAATTCTCTTCCAAGAGATAAGCAATTTATTTTCTATTTAGCAGCAGGATAAGGCCCACTGCTTGCAAATGACTCTGAACCCCTGAGAGAGAGAGACAGAGACAGTTTGAGAGAGACAGAATGCTATATAAATACAGGATATAATCATTGTAATATAATGTCAATCCACAGTATTCTTTTTATACATACCCTTTCTTAATCTTTGTCTACAAAGACTACATCAGCGTTGGGAGATCCTTGTCCCTTTTGCATATATCTTTGAAAACCAGATGACAAGAAATGTGACAAATTCTCTGGCAAAAAAAAGTCCACTTAACCAATCAATCAACAAACATTCCTCAAACACTATGACTAAACAGAGAGCACGGCCAGAACTTTTGTCCCCAGAGCTTCCCGTGTATTTGGGGTGATGATGATTCTGGAGCAAACACCTAGCCAGAGGTAATGACGCATACCACGACAAAGCTCAAGAATGTCCAGGAGAGAAAAAGCAGCCACACCGTGAAACAGCTCAGCTGACTATCCAGCAATGGCAATTGGTGACAATAATTATTTTCACCTTGGTTCAAATTCCAGCTCTACCATTTGCAAGCTGTGTAATTTTGATCAAATTATTTAACCTCTCTGGATTTCTGTGTCTTGAAAAACCACGAACTTGAAATGTGGGGAAGATTAGGCAAAGATACCTGCAAACATGCTTTGTAAATGCAATGTGCCAAACACAGATGTGGAAGTTACTCGAAAATGTGCACCTTTTCTAAAATGGAAATGATGGAAGACGACATGTGTGTTCATGAAAACTCGCTGATTCACACTGTTTTCTCTCCTCTTCGATGGGGGCCTGCGTAGGGCAGCAAGGAAAAGACAGCTCTGAAGGAAGACACGGGAATGAAAACCTAAAGAGGGAGGGCGGGGTATGTTTCAAGGACGGCTAGAAGGAAAAGAAATGTTGGCCTAACTGGTCATCCAAGGAAAGGCAAAGGGAAGGGAGATGTGATAAAGAGGAAGGGCGTCTGTGTGAGTTTGCTATGGCTGCTATAGCACAGAACAAGGGAAATTTATTATCTCACAGTTCTGGCAGCCAGAAGTCCAAGATCAAGGTGTGAGCAGGAAAGCCAAGACCAAGTCACCAGGCCTCTCCTAAGGCCTCTCTCCTTGCCTCACAGATGGCCATCTCCCCCCTGGCATCACCTTCACTCTGTACAGGTCTGTGTTCACATTGCCCCTTATAAGGACACCCGTCATCTTGGATTAAAGCCCCCTTCATTTTAACCAAATTATCACTGTAAAACCTTATCTCCACACACAGTCACCTTCTGAATTACTAGGGAGCAGGACTTCAATAGGTGAACTCAAGGATGAGGGGAGAAGGGGCACAACTTAGCCCATAACAACATGTAAATTCAGAGATGGATCTGGAGCTAATGTGACAACGACACAGAGAGTGGAGGAAGCAAATCTGCAAGCATATGGACAGCCCAAATGTTCAGTGACATACCAGAAAGATTTGGAGACTAAGGAGTTGGGTGAAGCAGATGGTTTTGTGGATGGAAGTTACTGAGATGTGCTTCTAAAGATACAGTTTCCTAAAACAACAGATAATCCCCCTTCACAGAATAATAAGAGCTTCCACGCATTATAATAATGTTCAAATTCTGGCCTAGCCCTTTCACATAAGCCTTTCTTAAAGACAGTAGTTTCTTCTCGAAAGCACTTCAGAAGTGGGCTCACCACAAAATCCCTTAGAGATCTGCTGTGTTGATTTATCTACTCTGCCTACCAAAAAGTTGTTTGTTAGATCTCACCCAAATCTCTTGCTAATGGAAGCCAAAGTTCAGCATTTCAAGGCTTCACGACTTCGGTGAGTTCATTCTCCTTCACATTCCCTGCCTTTCTGGCTACTCTAGTCCCTGCCTCCTTCTCTCTCTTCCTCCTTCTGTGTATATGGACAACCACTACTCAGAAATATCCACAGAAAATACATGTGAATAGTCAAGTTACTCCTTGGTTTATTTCCTGTTTTGTAAGAGAAACAAATATAACAATATATAATAATTACATTTTATTATACATAGTAATATATATATAATAATATAAATAAATATCAAAACATCCTCCCCCTTCCCACCTGATAGCCTAGATTTAGCTTTTCTTCATTAAAACATACATAGAATGCTCAAAAAAAACTTTTTTTAAAAATAAGGATTTCTAGTGTGGATAATTTTGTCAAGTACCATGAAGGAAGCAAGCTGGTATTTTTTACCACACAGCTCTAATCCCTTGGGAGGGACTTTTGAAGTATGTCTACTTTTCAAAGTATAACATTCTGTATATGCACTTTATATGTAAAAGAGCTGACTGGAATTCCCCAACTTGCTATACTTAACATCATCATTTTCTCTCTAACTTAATCAATAAGCTTGGATATCATTTTAGTTTTTTCCTCTCAGGTTTAATGTAACTGACCACCTTTTAGCCCCTGGGTTAGATAGTTCACACAGAGGGAAAGGGATGGATTTGTGGGACTCCATGACACGGGGCATGTATAGTAGTCAAAAGCAGTGTCCCTTCTAAAACTGAAATCAGTATGATACCTTTTTTTAAGAGGGTTATTTGAAAGTAGGTTGTGGGTGAGTGTATTTATGTGGTGGCCTCCATAAAAAACTATGTGATCCCTTATATGTCAGATCAGAACAGATGGGAATAGAATTCAGCAATGCTCCTAATGCTCTCAATTCAATTGTCCATATAGCACCCATACAACATATTGCATCAGACATTTATTTTGTGTGCATTGCTTCACCTCACCTCCTATAAAAATATTTTCATATATATAATGGATAGAATTCATGTGTATTTCTACATAAGTCACTATATATATATATATATATATATATATATATATATATATATAAAATTCTAGAAAAAATCCATGGTTTTTCCAGCTTTATTAACTAAAACAGCTGCCTCTTCTAGGCCTCCCAAGGTATTTTGCCTATTTTTCTTTTTTTTTCTGTAAGGGCATCCACTGAATTTGAAGTGATGGTATAACTATATAAATTAGAAAGGACTATTGCTTAAGATCTATACTTGGGATTAAGTAGGAACAATCCAAGGGGTACAACTGAGCAGCCGTGGGATTATCTCTTTCCTTCCCTACCTATCTTCCCTTGAATTTTACCATTTTGGGGCATGAGAGCCGAACTTCCAACTTCTAGAGACCATATCTCATTGAGGTCTTTCTTTGGCCATCTCAGGCTGCTGCACTGCTTATACATGTGGTAGGTAGAACTGGAAAGGGAATTACCACCTGTGCAAGCAGGTCACAACCAAAAAATAACAGCAGTTAGTGTATAAATACACCAACTCTCTTTTCCCTTGGGTTGGATAACTGTGAAGTGTGTGTTCTCCATTCCTCCCTGAGTTTTGCTATTTAAATTAAGCTTTTGTTGCCCAGAATATCAACTTGCTTGCTAATATACTCTTTCTTAGCACCTTCCCTTCCCTACTTTGTCCCCCCGACAATTCCCACAGTTCCTGGGATCACTCTACAGATAAATTGGTTTTACTTGGATGCTTGTCTCAGAGTCTATTTCTGAGAGAACCCAAATAAAGACAATGTGGTCATTCATTTGGGACAGCATCAATATTGCTAAGAGGTCTTCTCTTAAAAGCAGAATCTTAGATTTGTGTGTGAGGGGGAGATGGTGGAGTGAATTTGGAACACAGAATCTTCCTGCTCCAATATCTACCAAAAGGAGCAAAAAGTAGTGAAAACCAACAAAATGCTCACCAGGGATGGTCAAACAAAGAAAACAGTATAACCTCAAGTTATATAAACTTCAAAAATATCATTTAAGAAGAGGTGGAAATTTATTTTGATGTACCTTACTGCTAATTTCAACTAGACCCTGAACATTAGAATGAACAGGAAGAAGTAATGAAAATGTTTAGTATTTTCCCTGAATACCTCACAGTTTGGAACTAAACGAAAGGTGTGCTTAGGTATCTTGGGTTGAGTCAGGAAAGTAATTTTGAGAATAGAAGCCCTATCACTGTAAGAACTCAGTCTTATAAGAGGCAGGAAAAATGGCCCAGGCTCAATATTTTAGAGGGTGGGCTTCAAGGTAATAAGATATATTTCCAACTTGGTGAAGTGAATTCTGATGAGGAACATTTAATAAAATCTCAGGAGAAGAGCTAAATCCTGATTCTCTGAGACAAAGTCCATCAGAATAATCCCTCCTTCAAAGTACTTCAGATATAGACAATAGGATGGAACATTAAGCCGTTAGGAGGAAAAACAGGACTCAAATAAAATAGGAAGGGGTCAGTAAGATTTACCCAACATCTGTCAGTGCAAAAAGAAGATCTCCATATGGTTTCACATATTAAGCTAGAACAGACAAATGAATGAACGAATGAATGAATGATTTTTTAAAAAACATGGACTTCCGTTGTTAATAATAGCAAACTAATTCTTTTAGACTAGACCTTCTGCTAAAACTTCATATGCAGGGTAAAACACTGAAACGTCTTAAAAGCAGTGAAGAGCTGATGAGAAATCAAGGAGCTGGCCAAACTAAAGGTACTTCCAGAACTCTGAAAGGAATGTGGAGCGCAAGAGCCCCTCTTTTAGCTCACCAGCATTTGTCAGTGAGTGAGGATATTTGCCACAGGCAAAATTTGGAGTTTGGTTTTGACAACCTTGCTGTATGTGAGGTGGGAGAGGTATTCGGGGTATTTAGGGTAAAGAATCTTATAAGAGACCTCCCCACATTAAGCCAGGACCTCAAAAGACTACACATTAAGGAACACTAAAAACAAAGTAAGACATGCAAAAGAGAGATGGCATACTCACCTGGAAGAAAATACAACCCAAGGAAAAGCAAAATTTCTTTTTGAGTACTTCATGTTATAGAATAATTCAATATGTCACAAATTTACAAAACGGTCACTTAATGGTGGGCTATTAAAGTAGCAAAATAATATAAGAAAAAGAGATTGTGGAGCTTTGGAGACAAATAGCAGATTAAAACATCATTATATAATGAATAAATAAATGAGAATAAGTAGAATATAATAACATGACCAAAAATAGAATCCGTGGCATAGGGAAAAAGCTTGAGATAATCTTAGTGAATGAAAAGGGAAAGAGAAAAAGAAAAAAGAGTGGATGGCCCTGGAGCAGAGAATACAACAGATGGGATAAAAAAATCAGATATATAAAGGGGAAAAAGTAAAGGAAGAAATAGATCAATCTAAGGACACAGTACATTCTAAGAAAAGCTGATACTAAGTAGTTGATGCTAGGCATATTCTGGTTTAGTCGCTGAGTTTAAAGGATAAAGAGAAAAGTTTTTTAGTTATTCAGATAGAAAAATCAAGTTCTCTATAAACAGAAAAATTAGATGAGCCTCACTCCTCTCCATAGCATTAATCCCAGGAGACAAGGAAGTAATATTTACATGGTGCTAAAGGAAAAAAGTATGCTCTGTAGAATATCATATCCAGTCAAGTTGATGTTCACATACAAACACAAGACTGAGATATTCTCAAATATGAAGAAACTCAGAGTATGGAATCCACAAGTCTATCTACCAATCAAACAATACATGAATGACAACTTTGTGATTAAAGAACAGTACCAAGTACCAGGAGACAATGAACAAAGATCAACAAAGTTTTGAGGGAAGAAAGCATGATCTGAAAATTTTATCACCAGCTAAAGTGTCCTTTTACTTATTCATGTATTCATTTTCATTTACTTCCTCTGCCTTCATACTTCACCTTGAATATAAAAGCAACAAACACTCTCAAGAATGCAAGAACTTAAAATATGGCATTTAAATATCTTCTAAGTCTACTTAAAGATAAAGTTCATCAAACTAAAAAAGAAACAGAATTTTAATAATGTAAGAACACAGATCTAAAAACTTGATTTGCACACTGAACTGTTATTTTAACATAGATGTATAAAAATATTACAAAATTAACATGTTATTCGTGTTTCAGAACAAGATGACAAATGTCACTACTATGACAAAGTAAAGCAATAACCAGTAAATACCAGGAAATAGGAAGGAAATTGTGCTGCTGTGTGCTAATTTTCTCATCTTTAAGCAGGGAGTCAACCACTATTACATTATACTGAAACACGAAGTTAAAACAGAATAAGGAATCTAGACAAACCTTTTTCCCAATCTTTTTTCTTAATCATAGATAATTTAAGAAGTACATTCTAATGAAAAATATCCCCCCACCAAGGATCCAAAATTCCTTCAGTTTCATCTTTAAGTTTTTTCTTTTAATTTTATTTATTTTATTTTTTTAAAAAAGATTTTATTTATTTGACAGAGAGAGAGAGAGAGAGAGAGAGATCATAAGTAGGCAGAGAGGCAGGCAGAGAGGAGGAAGCAGGCTCCCCACAGAGCAGGGCCCTATGCGGGGCTGGATCCCAGGACCCTGCGATCATGACCTGAACTGAAGGCAGAGGCTTTAACCCACTGAGCCATCCAGGCACCCCTCTTTTAATTTTAATAATTTAGTACCCCCAAAATAATTTAGTATTCTTACACTCAATAGTTATTTTTGTCGTACGAAATGCCTCTTTAAAAATCTCAATTTTTTCTCAGTCTCTTTGAGCCTCTCACTGTTTCTGCCTCTCTCCCCAAGAATTTGGGGAAATGTTCACTGGGTGAGAAAGCTGACTGTTGTGAGTGGTGAGATTTTTAGTGAAATTATGCTTTTTTTGTATTTAACCATTTTTAATTTTATAAAATGTGAACATATACAATTTTTGCAAAAACAGTGGTCATTACTCTATAAAAGAAACATAAAGTCTTCTATCACTTTGTTATCAATGTATTTATGATTTTGTACATGACAGAAAAGGAAAGCAGACACCAGAAGATACTAAGAGCCCAGATTGGGAAATTGGGGCATCAAGAAAGGGGAAGAAAATTATAATAGAAGCATCACATCATTTTTACTATTTTTTAAATTTTTGCCTATGGTTTCAAATTAAAGTGGCTATCATTTCAACTTTACTACACTGTTTATTCTATTTTCTTTAGAAGATCTAGCCTCTTAGGAAGTGGATGCTCCTTTTCTCTTAATGGTTATCAGATCCTTAATTCTGACTCTCTCAGATATTTTAATCCTCAAAATTTCCTGAGCATGTCAAAGGCAGACTCACCAATGCCTGCATACATTTGCAGATTAACAGCTTCTTCCATTAGCAAATTGGAAATTCTCTCCCTCATCCCTTTTATAGTGGGAGACTTTTTCTCTTAGTGGTACTATGATTCCCATTTCTGCATCTTCCTTTATTAATCTAGTCTGGAAAGCATTTCCATTTTTCTTGGATGCTTCAGCCTTCTGCTGAGTTAATGAGTGTTAAATGGAATGGTTTCTCTGAAGGAACAAAGGCTACCTCCTTCAACTAATGGTAACACTGATCCTTAATACAGAAGCCAGGCATTGGTAGGTTACAATACATGCGCCCTTCTTTATGTTCCCCTAAGTCATGGAGTCCTCTTGAGGTCACAGATAGATACCTGAGTAATAATGTTAGCACAATGGGTGAGATGAGACCAGGAGAGAGGTGACAGCTTTTGTCTTAGGGATCAGAAATGGATCTAAAATGGGTCCTCCAGAATATGAGCCAACTTTTCAACATAAACATTGTAGATCCGCTAGGATACACTAGACCTTGAGAAGTGGAAAGAGGCATACTGCAATCCATCACAAAATACTTTAGACCTGAAGACAACTAGGAATTGAAAACCCCTATCACTCAATTCCTTTAGGCTACTTATTTAAATTCAGTTGATTGTTGTACCAAATAATAAAAAAGTAACCCCCCCCAGTATTGCGCAAAATCTGTGTCTTCTTTTGAATACAGTACCTACCAGCATCTAGTCACTGCATTAAATATCCTACTAATAATGAGCATCATCCTTATTTCTGATTACAAAATGAATATATTGAGGCATTCTTGTTTGAGGAAGCATCCATATTTTTGTTTTTAATGAACAATTAGCTTAGCTGCCATATGCAGTCTGGATGTTTTAAGCATTTTCTAAATTATTATTACTCTTTGGATAAGACTTTTGATTCCCTTTGTATTTTTCTGTGACTAAGATGATCCCAGATGGAAGAATCATTGGGTTTTGGCTATAAAAACAATTCTTTTAAAAAAGTTTGAGACTTTAAAACAGACCTAAATCCAAGAGAAAAATTATATATACATATATATATATATATATATATATATATATATATATATGACATATGTGAGGACATTTTGATCATATTTTAGGAGAGAACTCTTTCATATGACAAACCCAACACCTTCATTTAAAAGACAAACTCTGCTTGAAAAATATCAAAGCTTTCATTTAAGTTGCCATGGGCAAATGGAGTTATGTACAAATCAGAATCATTTGGAGAGATGGAGGGGGGTGGTGCACACTGTATTTAACTTTCAAAACACAGTGAGTAGAATGAGCTCAACTCTACACAAAGAGCTCAGAGTTTCTGGAATAAACACATGGGAATCAGAGTTGGCATAAAAGGTAGAAAAAGGAAACTGAAGATTACAAAATTCAGTCACATTTCAAAATTTTCTGCTATAATAATTCACTTTATATAGAATTAGTGTGGCTGATTGAACGTTTGTGCTGTAATTTACTTATAATTAACATTTTATGGTGAACAGATTTCACCATCTCCTTCATGCTGTGAACTCTAAGCCATAGGTCAAAAATAGAGATGAAACAGATAAGCACAAAATATTCTCATTGAAATATTAATGAGATTTTAATTTACTGCTTTAAAAACACATCTTTCATCAATGGCTATATATAAAAATCACAATTTTATTTAAATTTTTTAATCACATTAAAAATGTAATGAACTCTTCTAGCTGGCAGAAAGACACCAAAGAATCTAATTCACATAGGAAATCCTAGGTACGTAAAACATTTTTCCAAGCTCTTCAGATGCCAGAAATATGGTCACATGAAGACACAGCCATTAGATCCAACATGGCCAAGAATCTCTTATTTAACCAGCCCTGAGCCCGAAACTGTGGAGCAGAGAGGGCAGCATCCCCACTACGCCTTATCGGAATTCTTGGACCCACAGAATCCACGAGAGTCATAAACTCATTGTGGTTTTCCTCCACTGCATTTTTGGCGTGGTTTGTAAGGCAGTAACAGGTACCTTGAACATCCTAAGAGGCTTTCATTTGCAACCATTCCTTTGCCACCATTTCAGATCCCTGTTATTTTTATTGTAGAGAGAAAATCCAGACAACCTTATGCAACCAGAAACTGTCTTACAGAGGATATAAAGATGATATGTTCTTTGAAGCAAGCAGCAGACAATAAAACTAGTCAGATTTTTTTCAATCTTAAATTTTAAATTGATGACAATACTAAGGGAATAAATATCTTATGAGGATTTCACATGTGTTGAGACCATTAGACCTACCAAAGTCAGCCATTTCTCCAGAAATTTTGCTCAGGTTATTTAGGAAATATCAAGGCTCTTTCACCCCACTCGTGCAGCCAAATTTCTCAGAAGAGCCAATCCACATGTTCTCAATTTCTTTACCTTCTATTCGTTCCTCAATTCACTCAAACCCTTCATGATTCCTATTTCTTTTTCTAAGTTAGAAAGTCATCCTCCAGGAAGGGGTTGTATGGCTAAGGAAAAAGAGTGAGAACTGACTACAAACACACAGGAAAAGATATATATGGTTTGCATAAGTAACATCCTATCCTTTCAGTCACACATCTTCTGTAATGTTATGCAAATATTCAAGATTTTTCCATCATTTATAGTAACAGTGTTGGGAAAGCGAGGATATTAGAAGATAAAGCAGTAAAACAACTGTTACAGCAAACTAACCTGGGCCTGGATTTATCTTTGCCAAGGTCAGACCAAATGAGAATTAGACCTTTGATGCCAAGAACATGTTACTTATTATTTAAATGATTTAGAAATGGAAGCATATCGTTAATGAATTCTGACCTGACTGCCTTTTAAAAATCATTATGGCTTTGTTTGGTGCCCATCACAGATGGGGCAGCTTGTAGAATTACACCATGGCCTATTGATAGGAACCAAGATCTGCTAAGGCCTGGTTTTCATATCAGCCAACACTTGCTTTTAGAACAAAGGTGAGCACATTTAATCCATAAAAATAGCACCTTTGATCTGAGATGTCCAAACCCTTCCCAAAGACTTTATATTTGTATTTTTAGAGGAGAATTTCTTGGGGAGGATGGAGTAAATAATTCTTCTAAGTCACTTACAAGGCATAGGAATATGCAGACCACGGGGTGGACGTATAGACCCAGAGGACTACAAAAATGGAACAGACATGATGGTTCCACATGGTCATCCTCTGACTCCATATTGGCTTTCATTGTTCTATCAACTCAACAACATTCCATGGAAAGAAAGGCCACAGTGAAGAGAGAACTAGGACATCCAGGAGGAAGCCAGTAAAACCACACAATTCAATGAAGACATTTCATTCCCTTTACTTTCTAACAAGCTCCAACCCATTCAAAGCACTTATTAGAATTTCAAATGAAAAGCTGAATACTAGGAGCATTGCGAATCAGCTACAAACAGCTTTTAAAACTGTGTCAGAAGAAAACACACATGTAATTTTCTTCTTTTTTTAATATTGCTTTTTTTTTTTTTTTTTTTGCCCTCAAAGGGTTTGTTTGTTAAGAAGCAGGTACCAATTTATTTTTACGGAGGGAATATGTTTGATTTGGGGAGGAATGAGAAGGCACAACTGGAGAGATCCTTTAACCTAGGTTGGTAGGAGCTTCCAACATTATTTTCACTTGTGGTACAAGCCCCAGCACCTGGGCGATGGGTGCCCTTTCCCAAACAATGAAGCATTTAGTTTTGTTTTGTTTTTATTCTTGCATTGTTTATTTTTTATTCTTTATAATTCTTAGAATTTGAAGCAGAAATGTCACTTACCTGAAGAAAATTGCTAGTCAGACTTCTCCAGTCCAGGAAACCATACTTGTTGACTTGGAACGCTCCAGAAAAAATCAGGGTGCTAGTGGAGCCCTCTCATCAGTGGGGCATGTGCTGGAAGGGCACAGAACTCTTCTCAAGAGTCAGAAGGCTGCTGCCTCTTTTGCTAGGATATCCTGTAGCCTCCCATATGTTCATTTCCCTGAGAATGTGACGGGGTCACAAGACAGGGACACTTTAGAATTGCTCCTCATTCCCCTCTTCAAATCCCTGGAAAGAAAATAAAAGAAAGAACTTTCTTAATTTGTTAAGTTCTTAAAGTCGCTAGAGACTGGAATCAATTTCCAAATTAAAGAGATTCCTTCCTGCCTGACTGCCTACCTGCCTCCCTTCCTACCTTCTGCAGCACAGGAAGGCCCATGTGGTTACAGAGATCACCTTCCCTGCTACACAAGGCAAAAAGATAAACACAAACCGAAGTGTCATTGGGGACTACATCCTCTAGAAAATATCCACAACTGAATCTCTTGGGCAAATGTTACTTTCTTGACAAAGACCACTTACTGTGAAAACAATGGACGATACGTTCGGATAGAAAAGACCACAGCCATCGTGGTTAAAAACAAACAAACAAACCAACAAACAAAAAAACAGGTGCCACTCAAAAATCACAAGCTTTCATCTCTTCTGTTTCAGTTCTAAAAGTAGCTGCCTTGACATCAAAATGAAAATTACAACCTTGAAATGAATGAGGAGCTGCTCCAAGGCCTGGAGAATGGGATCCAGATGTCATCCTATGTTCTATCTGGATGGAAAGATGGAATCAAGCTGCATTTGATAATTTATTTACTTAACCCAAAACTACTAACCATCAACTACTGAAAACCATGTGCATCCCCTTTAGGTATTGATAATTCTCTGCCTATTTCCCTCTCAAATTCTGTAATCACCTTTCAGGCTAAAGTACTTGAATGGTCAGTCAGAGTTTTGCCCCATAAGTTCCCTTCAGTATGGGATAATGGAAGGATCCTGGGCCCTGGAATCAAACACACTGAGAAAGCATTCAGAAAGGAGGAAGTCCATTGATTGCTCTGGGTTAGAAATGAAAAGGGACCGCCACATATGGAGGGTAGCTTGTGTTTTTGAGTAGACTGGAAGACCCACTTCTCTTCCTTTTCTGTACCCTCCCACCCCCATAACCAATATGGCTGGAGGATTTTTATTGAGGAAACTACCAGTTTTCTTCCATGGGGTAGCATTTCCCTTGAAACCAGCCTGATGGGCCAAGAGGTAATGAAGAGACACCTCCAGTGGGAGTATAAATCTTGGTCATCAAATATGGACGCCATGAGATCTTGTCTTCTTTTCACAGAACATTTCTCCCACCAGTAGCAGCCCTTAAGCACCTGGCTTTGATTGCATTATGGGAACTGGAAAGTTTCATTCCATGTGGATCTGCTCCTTATTAGCAAGACCTTGCAGGAGTTACATAACCTCTCTGAACCTCATTCAGTCACCTATAAAATGAGACAGTAATACCTGCTTCCTGGTGACACCTAAAAGAGATAATGCCTAGAAAATGCTCTGTACACACACAGCCCTAGCTCTTGACGTGTTAGCCTGGTTGGAGTTGCATTCCATTCCAGCTTCCTTCTAGGATTGACACTACCTGAAGAAAAGGGTACTTGAGCTCAGCTGTTGGACAAGTCTTTCTGTTACATTCTAGGTGCTGGTGTCACAGAAAGGTACCTGAACCACTTTGGCTCACATTGTCACAACCCTCATCCACAGTCATTGCCTACTTTGGTAATAGTTATTAGTTTTCCTTTTTCTGTCCCCTCATTAGTCAACTAAAAAATTTATCCTTAGAGAGCTCTCTCTCTCTCCCTCTTTCTTTTTTTTTTTTTTTTTAAGATTTTATTTATTTATTTGAAAGAGAGAGACAGTGAGAGAGAGCATGAGTGAGTAGAGGTCAGAGAGGGAAGCAGACTCCGCGTGGAGCTGGGAGCCCGATGCGGGACTCGATCCCGGGAATCCAGGATCATGACCTGAGCCGAAGGCAGTCGTCCAACCAACTGAGCCACCCAGGCGTCCCTCTCTCCCTCTTTCGAACTTCCTTTTCTTTCTTATTATTTCCCCTCTTCTTCTCTCTTCCTTTTAAACATAATGTTCAGCCCCAGAGTAATTACCTGCTGCATAAGACAACAAAGTAAAATCCTTACACCTGAGCTTTGAGTTTCTCTGACTCTCTTGGCTTTTTCCTTATACTCATCAACTCCCTCTCTTCCTACTGTAGTTCACCTCTCCATGTTTATCATCCCAACCTTTATCCCCCAATCTTTTGTGTATTTTTCCTTCTTGATAAAAACCACTCACTCACTGAAAGACATCTAGGTTGTTTCCAGCTTTTTGTTATTATAAATAAAGTTGTTATAAACATTCACGTACAGGTTCTTACATGGTATATAGGTTTTCATTTCTCTAATGTAAATGTCCAGGAGTACAATTGTTGGGTAGTATAATTACGTGTTCAGCTTTTAAGAAATTCCCAAACTCTTTGCTAGAACAGTTCTATCATTTTGAATTCCCACCAGCAATGTAGGAGTGATTTCTCTGCATCCCTACAAGTATTTGGTATTGTCACTATTTTTTTTTATTTTATACCATCTAATAGGTGTGTAATGATAGCTCATTGTGGTTTTAATTTTAATTTAATATTTTTCAAATAGCTAATGATGTTGAACATCTTTCCATGTGCTTATTTGCTATTTGTATATCTTTGGTGAAATGACTCTTGATGTCATTTGCCATGTTCTAAATAGATTGCTTGCTTTTTCTTACTGCTGAGTTTAAAAAGTTTTTATATAGTCTAGAAACTAGTCCTTTGTTGGATATGGGATTTGCAAATATTTTCTTCTACTCTGTAGCTTGTTATTTCATCCTCAAAGGATCTTTCACATAGCAAGAGTTTTTAATTTTGCTGAATCAACTTATCAAGTTTTCCTTATATAGATTGGGCTTTTGCTGTCAACACTAAGAAATCTTTCCTAGCTCTAGAGCCTGAAGACCTTTTCCCATTTTTTCTAAAAGTTTTTATAACTTTATGAATTATATTTAATTCTGTAATCCACTTCGAATTTTTTTAAAATTAAAAAAAATTTTTTTTAAGATTTTATTTATTCACTTGACAGAGTTCACAAGTAGGCAGAGAAGCAGGCAGAGAGAGAGAGAGGAAGAAGCAGGCTCCCCATGGAACAGAAAGCCCAACGCGGGACTCGATCCCAGGACCCTGAGATCATGACCTGAGCCAAAGGCAGAGGCTTAACCCATGGAGCCACCCAGGTGCCTAATTTTTATTTTAAAAACTTAGGTTGAAGTTTATTTAGGTTTGCTCATTGATGTCCATTTGCACCAGCAACGTTTGCTGCAAGGCCATCTTTCCTTCACTGAATTGCTTTTGTATCTTTGTCAAAAATCATTTTGGCATATTTGTGTGGGTCTATTTCTGGGTTCTCTAGTCTTCTCTACTGATGTGTGTGACGATGCCACATAGCATTGATTACTGTAGCCAGAAATGAAGTCTTTATATTGGGTAGACTGATTTCCTACCACATATTTATTCTTTTTTCAAAACAGTTGTAGCTATTCTAATTTCTATGAATTTCCATATAAATTTTTGAATAATTCTGCATATGTTTACAAAAATATCCTACTGGAGTTTTTATAGGAATTACACTGAGGAATAAACCAATTCAAGGAAAATTGACATCTTTACCATCTTGAATATTCCAAACCATGAACATAGTACTTCTCTCTATTTATTTAGGACTTCTTTGATTTCTCTTATCAGCATTTGTAGTTTTCAACATACAAGAATTACATGTATTGCTGGATTTACACCTAAGTCTTCATTTTTAAAGCTACTATAAATAGCATTGTATTTTAAATTTTTATTTCCATGTGTTAATTGTTAGTCTATAAATATAGTTGGTTCTTATATATTTTATCTTCTGTTCTGTGACTTTACTAAACTTGCTATTCATTCTAGAAGGTTTTATTATTAATTTTTGTAGATCTCTAAGGATTTTCTATGTTGATAATCATGTCTCATGCAAGTGAAGATCATTTTACTTCTTCTTTTCCAATCTGTGTGCATTTCATTTCTTCTGTTGGCCTTACTGCACTGAGTAGAACGTGCAGCACTGTGTAGAACAGGAATAGTGAGAGTGGTCATCCTTGCCTTATTCCTGATCCTTGGGGGAAAGTATTCAGTCTTTTTATTAAGTAAAATGTTTGCAGGGCACCTAAGCAGTCTGACTCTTGATCTTGGCTCTGGTATTGGCTCTGGTCCCTGAATTCAAGACCTGCATTGGGCTTCACGCTGGGTATGGAGCCTATTTTTTAAAAAGTATAATGTTTGCTGTAGGGATTTTGTAGATGCTTTTTATAAAGTTGAGCAAATCCCTCTCTATTCCCATTTTTCTGAGAATTTTTATCGTGAACGGGTATTGCATTTTGTCAAATGTTATCTCTGCCTCAGTTGATACAATCATGCAATCTTTCTTTAGCCTGTTAATATGGTGGATTATATTGTTTGATTTATGAATATGTAAACAGTTTTGCAGTGCTGGAATAAACCCTGCTTGGTTATGGTATAAAATTCCCTTTGTATATTGCTGAAATGTATTTGCTAACATTTTGTTAAAAATTTTTGCATCTATGTTCATGAGTTATAATTGGCCCATAGTTTTCTTTCTTCCTCTCTTTCTTTCTTTCTTTCTTTCTTTCTTCCTTTCTTTCTTTCTTTCTCTTTCTTTCTTTCTTTCTTTCTTTCTTTCTTTCTTTCTTTCTTTCTTTCTTTTGTTGTTGCTCTGTATTAGTCTGTTGTTAGTATCAGGATACTATTAACTTCATAAAATGAATTGGGAAGTATTTTTTTCCTTCTTTCTGGATGAAATTATGTAGAATTGATGTTAATTCCTTAAGCCCTTGGTAGAATTCTGCAGTGAAACCACCAGTTCTGATTTTTCTCTGTTCTTCTAACTCTCCTTCCAGATCTAACTTCCTCAGCTTTTTCCGTAAGTGTGCAAATTCTAATGTCTGTAATAAATTCTTTACTTCCTAATACTCTTATCTACTTCCCTGACTGAATCCCGATATCTTAAGTAATCTGGTATTAAACTGAAATAATGATAATAACGATTAATAGTTCTTGAGCATTTAAAACATGTCAAGCACCTGCTATGTACTTTACACGTGTTATTTCACATAAGCAGCCCCATAGGGAAGGCTACGTTGTCATTCCAACTTTACAGAAAAGGAAATTGAAATACAGAGAAGTCATCTGTAAACAAACCCACAACAGGGATCTGAAGCAGGACAGAAATGAAACTCTTAGCCACACGGTTCAACTGATGTTCCTTTTCTTGGCATATAATGTCTCTTTCAGAAGACCAGGGCATGTGGTGCTGATAGAAAGCATATATTTCAGCCTTAGTCACATCCCTGGCTCCTGGGAAAAAAATTGTGCTTTTCATTTTGTTTACCTTCTCTTCACACCCACCTCTTTTTCCCTTTTTCTTCTTTTCTCTGCCCTTGGAAGATTTTCCCTCTGGACTTCCCCCCATCTAAATGTCCCCTCACCTCCCTATCACCTTTTGTATAGTTGGAAAGCAAGCAATGCCAACTGATATGTCTCCTTTTAGATTTACCAGGCCCCACATAGGTAAAGCACAGGCCAAAGAGAGGTAGGCACTGGTCGGTGAGATGGCAGGACGGACGAGGCAGTATGTTGAAAGGAATGCACTTGTGAGAACAAGTGGGGATCTATGGGGCCAGGAGACATAAGCCTGCACAGTTACTCTAAGAAATCACCTCTCTTGTTCTGGCTTTTTTGTTGTTGTTGTTCACTTTGGGGTCAATCCAGTTTTTAATTAGAATGTCTACCCTGCCTTAAAAGACTGTACTAATTCACTAAAATAAACAATACTTTGGATGCAGAAATGAACCTGTAAGCAGATGCAGCCCAGATCCATTCTATTCTGGTGTGTGTGTGTATTTTTTTTTCTCTTTTCCCTGAGTGCCTTTGCTTGGTAAAAGCCATCAAATATCATTGTGAATTATTACTAATTTTTTGAACAGCTCTGAAGAATTAAAGAGAGAGAGAGGAAGAGAGAAGGAATAAGAGGAAGAGAGAGAGAAAGAGAGAGGTTAAGCTCAAAGGCAGAGAGAGCGAAATGGACCAGATTATACAAAATTAAAAAGCAAATACGAGCAGACAATTTGTGCCGAGTGATTGCAAGCAATTACAGTCCGGCTTTTCTGGAGGGAAGATGGGGGGAGGGTGTTATTTCAGCTTAAAAGGAGACTTTATTCATTCCTGATCAGCTTCTCCTACCATTCTCTCTTTTATTCTTGGATATCAATTTAAAAAAAAAAAATCAGCTTTCAGATGTTCCATGTCCACCCCTGCGAATCCACCCCTGGGCAGACAGTGAGAATTTAAGCTTCCAATCGGTTCTTTCTATAGCCCTGAAAACCAATTTGTTCATAAAGAATCAGATAAGGAGGGGGCAGGGGGGGAACACAACAAGAGCATGTGTTTCTTTTAGAGGAGAGCTTCAATTTTACTGTAATTGTCTAAAGACGGAGCTGCTTTGATCTGAAGAATTATTATTGTGCCTCAAATGCCGGCTGCTAATGTCACAGCTGTGCTGGGGCTCGGTCATGCCAAGGGGCTTGGGGATGAACTTAGTCCCTGACCTGCCTCTGGGTCCTGCTCTCCACGTCTTTCCTTTGTCCACATGGGAAAGTTCGCTTTCCCAGTATGTCCCTTGACCATCAAAGGCCACAGTGCTGTTGGTTTTATTCAGGTGCTTGGGGGAGGTGGGAACATACCGGTGGTGACATAACAGGGGTTGCGGAGGCTGTGCCAGAGTGGGGGCTCTTGTCTTCCTAGGGGCAGGCAGGGCTGGATGGGAACACCCGTGAGAGGTCTGGTGTGGACACTAGATCGGGAGACCCAGCTGCTCCCGCTCAGTCTCCCAGTGCACACGAGAGCTGTGTGGAGAGAGTTCCAGTGCTTACAAGATACACAGAGAACTACTGGCTGCATTTCTCGGATTTTAATTCTTTGGGTTAATAGTTATTTTCTCTCTTTTTGGCTTATGCTGCACTGAAGCAAAGGGCAGCCCAAGAAGCAGAATTAAACAATTTTCTTCCAAAAGAACGAAGCCAACAACTATATTTAGGGTCTGAGAGCTGAGGATCTTCAGGGCTTGTGTTTTCCTTGCTGCAGGTTGGGGGGACACAACCAGAGCCCGCATGGCTCCCCATGGTGGCTAGGCAGGTCCAGCTCAGGGCTGCCGGAAGAGTCCTATCCACTCCTCCCCTCACTTCTGCCCATCTGGGAAGCCACCTTGTCCATCTCCTCCAGGTTCCCCTGTCTCCTCTGAGGCTTCACTGGGGACTGCACCTGCTCATTCATTTCTCTCTGGCTCCCCATTGCCAACAGCATTGTCTAGACTTCATAACTTAGCACTCACAGCTCTACAAATAAGCTGCCTTTAGACCTTCCTCAAGCTATTACCCTTAGTCCTGCAACACGGGTGATGAGCTTCCCCACTATTCCAGCAAAGTCCCACCTCCAGGTCTTTGCTATGACTTTCCTCCTACCTGGAATACAACCTCTGCCTTCTCTCCCCTTCTCTAAGTCCTTTCTTGGCCCAACTTCTAGTCTGATGTGCAGATGAGATGGATAAGAAAATTATTCCAAATGGACTGTGAAACCTAGTTTAGTGAGAGGAATGAGGACATGGCCTGTTAGTTCACTTAGGTGAACTAAGGCTGGGGGCTGTGACAACAAGGAGAAGACAGACTGGGAAGAAGAACCCCCCCACCCCACCTCCTCTAAGCCAGTGTTTCTCAAACCAGAAGAATGTACACAGCCCTTTGAAAGAAAATGTAGTAAAACACAAGAATATTCATGAACCACTGGGGTCTGAAGATTCTAGTTTGAAAAACATTGCCTTGAAAAGCAAACAAAAATGTTGCAATATGAAAATATAAATGTAAGCATAACCCTACAAGGCAGTAGACCCACATTCCCCACAAACATCATCTTTTCCTGATACAAAACATACTAGAGGACTTTCATCAGCTGTGCAAACATGGGCCAATTACTTAACTTCTCTGTGCCTCTTTATCTATAAAAGGAAGACAAGTAAAAGTATCTACCTCAAAGTTTTACTGCAAGGATAAAATGAGGTAATACGCATTCATGCAAAGTGCTTGGCACATTGTGAGTTTTCAGCCGGCAGCAGCTTTAGTCAAACTAATCCCTCAGAAATACAAATCAAAACCAAAGAGAGATACCACCTCACACCAGTCAGAATGGCTAAAATTAACAAGTCAGAAAACCACAGGTGTTGGTGAGAATGTGGAGAAAGGGGAACCCTCCTATATTGTTGGTGGGAATGCAAGCTGGTGCAGCCACTCTGGAAAGCAGTATGGAGGTTCCTCAAAAAGTTGGAAACAGAGCTATCCTAGGACCCAGCAATCTCACTGCTGTGTATTTGCCCTAAAGATACAAATGTAGTGATCCGAAGGGGCACCTGTGCCCCAATGTTTATAGCAGCAATGTCCACAATAGCCAAACTGTGGAGAGAGCCCAGATGTCCATCAACAGATGAATGGACAAAGAAGATGTAGTATATATATACAATGGAATATTATGCACCCATCAAAACCCCCCCAAATCTTGCCATTTGCAATGACGTGGATGGAATTAGAGGGTATTATGCTGAGCGAAATAAGTCAATCAGAGAAAGACAATTATCACTGATTGTGGAATTTGAGAAACAAGACAGAGGATCATAGGGGAAGGGAGAGAAAAATGAAATGACGAAACCAGAGAGTGAGACAAACCATAAGAGACTCTTAATCTCTGGAAACAGACTGAGGGTTGCTGGAGGGGAGGGGGATGGGAAGGATGGGGTGGCTGCAGGATGGATACTGGGGAGGGTATGTGCTATGATGAGTGCCGTGAATTGTGTAAGACTGATGAATCACAGACCTGTACCACTGCAACAAGTAACACATTATATGTTAATAAACAAACAAACAAAAAAACCCAAATCCATCTAGGTACCTATCTTATTGTCAGAAAACTCCAAAAGCAAATCCTGAATTCCTCATTCCCTCTTCAACTCCAGGAGGTCTGATATTCTGGGGTTCCCAGAGAGTGAGAGGGAGGATGCTTAGGAGACTGAGGCTCCAACGAAGACAGTCGGTGACATGTCCAAGTCTCAGTTTTGGTTCAGGTCATGATCTGGGGGTTGTGAGAGGTCAGGCTCCATGCTCAGAGGGGAGTCTGCTGGAGATTCTCTCTCCTCTCTCCCTCTGCCCCTCCCCCTGCTCATTCTCTCTAAAATAAATAAATAAATCTTAAAAAAAAAAAAAAAAAAAAGGCCGAGTTACAACCACAGGAATCTCTAAGTTAAGAAACACAGAGCAAAACCTGAGCTTTGAGCCAAGGGGAGGTGAACTGATTTTCTAGAGTGACATATACAGAATTGCTGGGCAGATGCCCTAAGAAGGGGACAAAGGGAGGCAGGCTCCACTGCAGAGCTCATGGAGGAAGATCTAGTTGAAGAGAATGGAGAAGATTCTGGCTAAGGAGGAATGATCTTTTTACCTCAACAAGCCATGGAAGTAAATGGCAGGAGACAAGCAAGAAAGGAGACCTATAGGGATCAAGGAAATCTGGAGAACAATCTTGGAGCAAATTTAAGAGTAGAGAGGGAGGAGGCAAGATACATCCAGAAGGACAGCATCTCCATCCTCCATTCACTGCCATGTAACTTTGGGTGTTGGAAGAGTCGAGAAAGGTACCTGTGGATCTCTAAGTCATAATTCTTGGCTCTGGAGCACCTGCTCTCCTTCCTTGTAGGGAAATGGGCTTGAACAGAAACAAAGAAGCTACAAAAATGAACAAAATTTAGGGAAGTGGGAAGGAGTCAAGAGAAAGTGTACTGATGCATGCAACTTACTTCAAAATATAATGAAAAAAAAAAAAAGATGGATTGAAGGATGGGCAAAGGGACAAATAGATGGACTGAGATGAAACAAGTATGCTCCAATTTTCACAGCTGAATGTGGTGAATGTATGAGTGTTCACTGTAAATGTTTTCTTTTCAACTTTATGTGTTCGCCATTTTAATAATAAAAAATTGGGGAAATATAGGTAACAACATCCAAGATAATCATTTCATGTCTCAAGACAAGTTGTCCCTAAGAGGAGTTGGCGCAATATTGAAAGGGTCGATTTTCTTCAACTGTCTCCCCTTACCTTTCAGATGCCCAGTGCTGTCCACACACTCTCCTGGCACTGGACAACCAGCTAAGAATGTCACCTGTAAAGACTGAAGCTAGGAGACCATACTGTGGAATCCATATTTTGCTAGATCTTTCCCAATGAGTGATACAAGTCTTTAACATCCAAAGAAATAAATCTTAAGTGGAATTTCAGCCAGTGGGGAAGAAACTATAGGCAGCATATCAGTTGGGATTAGATTCAGTTGCAAATTCAGACAAAAAAAAAAAAGTAATAATTGTGGTAAACAAGATGGAAGTTCATTTCATGATCACATACATAGAGTCCAAATGGAAGTAGCCCGTGACTCTCTACTGCGAACATTTCAAGAACCTTACCTTTTCCAGCTCCCTGCTCTAAAACCCCTAAGATATAGATAGTCCCCCTCTTCGAGGTCCAAGGTGGCTGCACCCAAACTCCAAGAAGCAAGATGATGGCAGGAACAAAGAAGGAACACATCAGCATGCCCAAGCTATCTCTTTAGGAAGGTTCCTGGAAACTGATATGCAAGCTTAGTCACATGTTCACACTTAGCTGCAAGGGGGAATGGGAAATGTAGTCCTAATTCTCAGCCGTATTGTTCCCCACAGAGAAATTATATCAGTTTCTTTATAATTTTAATTTTTTCATTTTTATTAAGTTTTTAATTTTAATTCGTGTAATTAACATACGGTGTTATATTAGTTTCAGGTGTACAATATAGTGATTTAACAATTCTATATGTTATTCAGTGCTCATCGAGGTAAGTGTACTTTTTAATCCCCTTAACCAGTTTCACCCACTCCCTCCTCTCACCTCCCCTCTGGTAACCATCACTTTGTTCTCTATGGTTAAGAGTCTATTTCTTCTTTTCTCTTTCTCTCTTTTCCTTTGTTCATTTGTTTTATTTCTTAAATTCCACATGAGTAAAATCATATGGTATCTGTCTTTTTCTGATCGATTTATTTCGCTTAGCATTATACTTTCTAGCTCTATTCATGTTGTTTCAAATGGCAAGATTTCAGTGTTTCTCTGGTTAAATAATATTCCACTGGTTGTATATACCACATTGTCTTTATCCATTCACTTATCAATGGACTGGTGGGCTGGTTTCATCATTTGGCTATTGTAAGTAATACTGCAATAAACAGGGGTGCATATTTTCAAAGCAGTATTTTTGTATTTGGGAGCAAATGCCCAGTAGTGTGATTACTGGATGCTAGGATAGTTCTATTTTTAATTTTCTTGAGGAACCTCCACACTGTTTTCCACAGTGGCTATAACAATTTGCATTCCCACCAACAATGCACAAGGTTCCTTTTCTTCCACATCCTCATCAACACTTGTTGTTTCTTGTGTTTTGATTCTAGCCAGAGAAGTTATATTACTATGAAAAAAGGGAGAAAGGATTTGCGGGGACAGCTGTCTCTCTCAAAGGCAGGGAGAATGTCTCTCTACAATGTTGCATTCACAAATCTGTAATTTTCTACCGACTCTGTCTTCCCATAGGGTCATCTCTGACCTTACCCATTAACCTCCATGACAACAGTCTCCTTTCTGGCTTGATCATACAGTGAGGAGGAGAAAGAAATATGAAACTTCGTAATAAATACTTTAGAAATTAATAACCAAAGGGTGGGGTAGGTATTGACACCATCATGTTAGAGAAAAGAAATGGAGGCTTCCCTAAATGCAAAAGACTGATGAGGACTTCATCTTTAGAGGCCTCTGATGATGCGCACGGGGACACCGGGCAAGTCTCCCCAGTCTCTCCCACCACTCAGCCCCTCTACCTCCATAAGAAAATTGAAACCTTGAAAAGCACAGAGGCTGCCTGACATCAGAGGAGTTCTAAACAGGTGCTCTCACCTGGGGGGGGGGAAACAAGCAACAAAAGCCAAAAGTGGACTTTAGGGAGATAGCAGGAAAACACCAGGCTAAGAAAGGTCAGCCCAGGATCTCTGAGTGTTTGAGGCCTCTGCAAGAAGGAAGGACACGGGCACAGAGGTTAGTGTAGCTCACCGGCATGCATACAATGTCTCAGATCTATTCCAAGAATTAGAATGTAAGTTCTTAAGGTTCTTGAAGAATTTTAAGTTAATCTAGTGTCACAGTCTTCTTGATCCGAGTTTTCAAAGTTGACTACCCACTGAAATCACTTGGGGCTTTTGACAACATACTCATGCCTAGTCCCAACCTCCAAGATTCTGACTTCGTTAGTAAAGTTAGGGAGTCACTAGAATCTAGAGTCAGGGTGCTCACACTTCAGTGTGCATATCCATCACCTTGGGACTGCAAAATGCAGATTCTTCTTCACAAGGTCCAGGATAGGACTGAGACCACATTTTAATAAGCTTTCAGGTGATAATGAGGCTGCCTATCTTGGGGGCACACCTGACTCTGAGTAGCAAGTCTGACTCTTGCATTTCTCCTACTCAGAACATGCATTTTTGCTATCCTACTAAGGGCTTTGATGCATTGCCTACTTATACCAGGCTGTCTGGAGGCCAGAGGACATCCAACCCTGTAACAAAGCCTTCCCTGACAGGGCCCCAGCTCTGCTCCTTGCTGCTTACTCTGCATCTGCCTCCATGTTTAGCATGCCATCCCCTAAGCTGATGATCTAGACTGGCCCATGTTGGACACAGCACACTGCAGGCTACTTGTGCTCAATATGGCTCTTATTAATATTAATAATTAATGCTTAGTGCTAATAAGTAACGGCTTACTAATACCAATAATGACATCGAGAAAACAATGATAGTCCTACATGGTACAATCTCCTTTGTATACCACCCCCCTCCAAATTATAGTTCTAAATGAGCTTCCAGAATCTTGTTTTGACAGGTACAACCTCACACACACTCACTTAATAAGACAGCTCTATGGACTGAAATTCCACTTTCAGCAGATACACTTTCAGTGTGGCACACAGGAAATTAAATGTGAAAGTGTCATTAACATGGAAGTTGTGAGTTTAATTCCCTATGCAGGGCGCTGACAAACTGAGATTGTTTATCTATTTTTCATCATGGCTCTGTGTCTCCTATGAGATCCAGCGAATTTCTTAGAATTCAGTCTCTGCCCCCTTTTTCTGAATGAGCATAGGCTTGCAGCTTCAAATTCTATCCTCAGAAACACATATTCTCAGAAGCCAAAGGAGCTAATACAAGCACATCACTAAGAACATGGTTCCATAGCAAGGCCTGTGATTGCTAAAGATGGCATTAGGGGCTAATTCAGAATGCAGAATTTTGGTGTGTGTGTGTGTGTGTGTATGTGTAGTTTCCTTAAATATTTCTTCTGAGAGGAAGTAATGTAGCACTTAATGCCTAATGACATCTATTAGGGAATTCATTAAAGAAAAACTGATAACAAGATGTGTTATCATAGTCAACAATTAACTGCCATGTAGGATACTCGATAGCTCTTAGGATGGGTAACGGGAGCTGCTTTGGGGCCTTTCTTACAAAGTGGTAGGTGTAGCCGAGCTGCCTCTCTCTGCAGGCTCACGCTGACTACTGCACCACTTCCAAGTCTGAATCCCATGTAAAGAGACGGGCCAAGGTAGGCTCTTCATCCCCTACTCGTGTTACAGCTGGATAACATGGGCAGCCACTGCAAGACTGCCCTTCCAAATTTCCTCTGTCTTCAGGTCTACCTTTATTTTATTTATTTATTTATTTATTTATTTGTATAAAGATTTATTTATTTGTTTATTTATTTATTTGACAGACAGAGATCACAAGTAGGCAGAGAGGCAGGCAGAGAGAGAGGAAGGGAAACAGGCTCCTTGCTAAGCAGAGAGCCGGATGTGGGGCTTGATCCCAGGACCCTGAGATCATGACCTGAGCAGAAGGCAGAGGAGGCTTTAACCCACTGAACCACCCAGGCGCCCAGGTCTACCTTTATATACAGGTTCAAATGACTTGGGTAATGGGGGGGAAAGGAGATCTCAGGGGACCCTTTAAGGGTCTGAAGCCCTTGGAGACTAGGCTAGAGGGAAGGCATTTTGCTAGCAGTCTCCCACGGCAGGAGCTCACTTAAAGGAGACTCAAAGGTCTCTATCTATTCTCCTGGGTGGAAAGGGGCAAAGCTAAGAAGCTGTCTGCCTCTTTGTGCTTAGCCTTGGCCTGGAGAAGACCATGAAGCCAGCAGAGGCTTCTGAGAGCAGCTAGCATTCTCAGCATGTGAGCTAGCCCGCTTTCTTTGAGAAACCACCTACCCACCTTATGATTCTGACAACACGATGCCCAAACAATCCAGCGGCCTGAGCATTTCAGAACTTCCTCTTGCTTCTTCAGACCCTCATGTCTGGGATGCTCAGATAGTCCCCTGCATACATGGATCCTTCCTCCTAAGTCGTCTTTTGGTTTTGATTTAAAGTCCTACTAAACGTTAGAGCCAACAGAGGTTTAAGCTAGCTTTTAACCCAATTTCCTCATTTCACAGATGAGAAAACACCCAGAGCGGATTACCCACAAGCCAGCTGGAACAGGAGCCCAGGCTTTCTGACTCCTAATTCAGAACCTATTTAAGAAAAAAAAAAAAAAAAAAAAAAAAAAAAAAAAAAAAAAAAAAAAAAAAAAAAAAAAAGAAAGAAAGAAAAAAAAAAGAAAGAAAGAAAGAAAGAAAGAAAGAAAGAAAGAAAGAAAGAAAGAAAGAAAGAGAAAACCACCTCTAAACATTGGGAAACCTAAAGACCCAAAGAAATAGCTCTTGGGTTATCTAGCCTATGGTGGCACAAGGTGAAGTCACTCTTAGCTTGTCTGTAGGCCGCTGTCTCCACTGCACATTCAAATGGAGCCATAAAGCTTCTATTTATTGCCAGGAGCTCCACCATATTGAAAGGGCACATTCTCTGCTTCTGTCAGCAATGGGAGAAACAGCACATGGTGTTTTAGATAGATCATAGTTGCCTGAGTCGAGGGGTGTTGTAAAAGTAAGGGGTGTGCTGGTTATTCTGCCTGCCTGTCCAGACCTTCCTGCCAGCCTCCGTCCCTCTCCACACCACTCTGTGTCCTGGGAGACTGACCTCCACTGGCTCACCCCCTGGATTAGCTTGTCCTCCAGCTCACAGTTGGGTTTAACCCATGGGAAGGCCCAGAAGGAGGTCAGAGGTCAGAGTACTGGTTATTCTGGTCCCCTCCGTGCCTCGCCATGGTTTGGGCAGTGGCTCCACCAACAGCCACAGCTCCCCTTGCAGCCACAGGTCTCACCAGAAACCAGAAACACTGTCTCTCTTTTTGCCACCTCAGTCCTCTGAGGTTCTTCATCATCCTTTGTCAGTTCCCTTCACCCTTCACCCTTTACCCTTTGCAAACAGTTCCACTGTCAAACTCTCTTCAGCAGACTAACATGTTGAGCATGCTGGCTCCTCCCTTCCAGAATGCTAACTCTGACAGGGGCCATCCCTGGGGGTTGGGGCACTCCTCACCTCTCTGGGGTACCCGTGGGTGGAACTGTATCATGTAACAATAGCCTACATTCACTGACTTGTGTATAGAGTTGCCTCTATTTCAATAGGGAGAAGGGCCAAAATAAGGCAGGAGGTAATGGTAAACCACCAGCAGTTGGAAAAATCTGCCTGACACTTGAGATTCTCCCCGTCCACCTTAGATCATCCCACTCAAGGTCACTGGCCCCACAGTAGGATCACAGGATTCTACTCCCAGTGCCACCAGTGATTTTTTTCTGTGCAACTGGGCAGGTCCCGGCTTCTACCTCTCTAAATTGGTCACATGATTCTGTTCCCTTGCATGCCTGCTAAATATAACGTGTCACTATCTGCCATGTCCAAACTCTACCAACTCATGGTAAGCTGTCTTAAATGCTAAAACAAACACAAATTGAACTGGTTTTCCCAACTGTTTCTTTAACAAATGGGAGCTTAAGCCCATAGGGAAACTGCGTGGGTCAGGGAAACATCAAATGAACACTTCTGAACAAAAACAAATGTTTCTGAAGATCTCAAGATATTTTAAACATAGCACTCCATTGGCCAGGCCTCTCCCCTACCCCAACGCCTGCACAAGATCCTGATGACAGCATTATTTGCTTGAATTGGATTTGTTTCTGTGCCCAGAAACAACACATGAGGAACCTGGAACAGGAAACAGCTACTGTGTCCTGAAAGTTTTTCCAGGACACTGTCTGACACCAGACAGGAATGAAACAACAGTTGGAAGCCACACCAAGGAGCAATGAGAATCATTCTTGGAGATCTATGTTACTGCTTTTCTTTCACTATTAAAGACAGCAAGAGCAAAGGGCAGTGGCTTGCATTTTGACCTAAAACCCTTACCTGCCAGGTAAGACAGCATGGGTGGAAGGGTGGGGATCAGGAGGCAGCAGAGGAGGAAGAGGGGAAGGTGGAAGCTTATTTTAACTGGAGAAACTGGTACCACCCTTCCTCCCTCCATGTACTCCTCTAAGCAGATGCTCCTTTGGGGACACCCTATAGGCCTCCAACATGCCCCATTCCAACTGGCAGCTTCCTTGACCATCTATGGAACCAAAACCTCTGTACGCCTTTAAGTTTTGCCTTATTCCATTTTGAGCCCTACCAGTGCCTAACAAAGCGCTTGGCACGCAGTAAGCAATGAACAAATGCTCCTTGGGTGAATGAATTAATGAATGATTGAGTGGATGAGTAAGAGATGAAATGGTTAATGGAAGAATCAAGAATTGAGAGCACTTTCTAGCTGATGAAGGATTTCTTTCAGAAAGGGATGGTTATTTACCACCAGAGGGACCTATATTATGAACTCATGGGGATTCACTACTTCTTCCCTGTTGTCCACCCTCATCTCAGGTGTATGCCCTGCTGTACCCAGCTCTCTTGGGTACCCTTCGGTGGAAATGTATCAGAGAACAACAGCCTACATTAACTGACTTGTGTATGGGGTCACTTCCATTTAAATGAGGGGAAGGACAAGGTAGGAGATACATGGGAAACCAACACCTGACACCTGAGATTATCCTGGCCTATGCAGTCCCTAGGAGGGATGTCCTCTTGAATCATGTGCTATGCCCCAGCTCCTTTGGGGCTCCCCATCTCCTTTCCTGCCTCCTTCTTTTCTTCTCTTTGTGCTTCCATTGGTTTCCTTCCTGTCCCTCCCTCCACTGAGTCCTCCATCCATTTTCTCTCTCTTCTTGCTGACGAGTTCTTCAGCTTTTATTTCTGTTATCAGGGAGGTCATATAATTTATCAACTGAATTAGGACATTTTTTGGAGTCAAAAGGAGTGCTACGAGTAACCAAAATTCTATAATTTAAAATACTAATTTATTGACCAATAGTCTGATTTTATTTATATTGGTAGAACTTAAAAAATGGTTTTATTTAAAACCTATTTTCAAAAATGAAATTATTGCCACCAAATAAATATATCTGTGCCCATTAAAGCAAACTAGAAATAATTTATTTTGTCCCATCTATTACCCAAATATTAAACAATACCATTAGCAGAATAATGGTGTTTGGCATATATTCTCATTGTTTTATCATGGTTTTTTAAGTCATATTTATTTCTAATATTACTATGTCATGGTATTTTCCTGATGAACTTTCTTAACACAGATTTTTTAAAAAATCTTTTTGTTTCATAAAATTGCATATAATCTTTGAAGTTGCATTTTTAAAGCTTTTTGAAGTAGTGCATACTGGAAAGTACTAACATTGCATTTTATTGTTAATAAGTTTGAGACTGTTGACATCCTCAACTGAATCTCCTCTGTAGATTATATTATTTTTTAATTGAGAAAAACACTTCTTCTCTAGTTACTAGATGGCCTTGTAAGTTTAGAGCAAATTCTACTAACATATATTCCAATTCTCTATTTTTCATATTAAAATGCATAAATATTTTAGCCCAAATGCTTTCTCAGATATTGTCTTTTAATCTCCCAAGTACTTATCTTTCACAGATATTTTTTGAAGGGAAAAACTTCAAATAAGTTATGCCTATGATTCCAAATCATAAGCCATTCAGTTTCATTCCACCCAATAAGAATATAACTTTATGCACTTAAAAATAAAAATGGCATCAAAAGAGTTTTCCAAAGATTAAGATATTCCAAAGAGCAATTATAACTTTGAAACTAAAGTCTTCTATATTCTTTGAGTTCTCCACATTTAATTTGTTCACTTTTTTTTCCCTTTCTACTACAGAAATAAACTTCATTCTTCCTGTTTGTAAGCAATGTTTTCAAAGATTGCAACTGGTTCAAAGCTTTAAAATGAAGCTTTGTGAACACTATTCTTTGGAAATTCAGGTTCAAGTTATCCAACAGATGTTGAATAAAATGCAACCCAAATTGACACGTGTTTATGAATGAAATTCAATACCACTGCAAAACATGTAGGTTGATTTACAAAATTCGTTCTTTGAAGGTGCAAAAACGTTTAAAAAGACAGTGGGCCGCAAAGAGAAAAGTGCGTCCTGAGAGAGGAACACATTTTTTTCCATATCCACCATCAGCTCCATCACAAAAATTTTGTGGTTCAATTACTCTAAGAGGATATCCAAAAATAGGTGTAAATTTAAACGCTTGCCACTTTTATTTTAATTGATCTAACACTGCAGCTCAGTGGGAGGGAAGTATGAGTTATATGAACCCCCAAACCAATCTCAAACCTATTTCTGCACTTTAAGTTTCTTAATTTTGTAATGATGTTGCTTTTGCCGTGAAGCAATGTAATGTAAGAATGTGTCTTCTCACTACAAAAATCAATCATTTATTCTTCAATGCTAAAGTTTATTTAAAAAAAAAATGAATCTTACAGTAGTGTGAACAATGAGGCCAGATTATTTCACCTCCTTCAGAATAAACTTCCAGAAACTTTATTTTCATTTCCTCCATTGGAAGTAAAAATTTGAACCAATTATTAGAATTGACTGAGTTTCTTTGTAAAGCAACTCACAGCAGGAATAAAATTGAGAGCCTTCAAGTATTTGCAGTTTTCCTTCTGCTTAAAGTGTGAGCTTATTAACTGCAAACACTTCACCTTTTGCGCATGTAAGGAGACTTAGAATTAAAAAATGAGTGAAATTTATTTTAAAAACCATTTGATGCATATGAAGTATCATGCTTTGCAGAGGGATCTGTAAACCCACCTTCCGCAGATACATCATCAATAAGAGTCATCTTAAGATAACTACCAATTCTTAAAACTAGATGCTGATGTTTTGTTAGCAAATTTTGCCTCCTGTTTTTCCTGGAGTCACTTGCCACAATGGATGGAAACTGTTGATAAACACTTTGTGCAAGTTCATCAACTCTTGTAAGAAACTCAGTAACGAATTTTCCCTTAAACATGGGTTTTTGTTTTTTGAGCTCACAGCTGCCAAAAAGGGTTTCTTTTGAAATAAGAGTGTTACCAAATAATAAACACTGGATTTAAATGATAAGAGACAATACTGCTATTCCCACAGCATTCTCTGTTCTATGGGAGGGCTGCTCAGACTCTATTTCCTGCATGAGACAACTCTTTTCCTACACGAGGACACTTACAGTTTCCTACAGTTCCTGGGCATCACATGACAGAGGCATGCTGTACCCCGTCGGTCCCCCACATCGGTCACCAGTGGGAGCAGCCACAGCATCAAAGGCTTCTCACTACCACCAGAGCCCCAGAGGAGTTAATGAACCCCATGCTCACAGCTGAGCACACTTTGCATGCGCAGGAAACACCCTGCCTGCTGCACTTGGGGAGGCGGGGTCAATTACCTTGAGCCCAGAACAACCTGGGATAACAGAGACCAGTCACCCCTGGTAGGCAGTCTTTCAGCCTTCACCAGAAGTTAAAATGAGAATTCAGTTCACTGAACTTGCATCTCACATACAGCTGGGTAAGACCTTGGTAGGAGTCCGTGAAACAAAATGAAGATCTACCAGCCCCTCCTGGCTTATTCTAATGCAATGATTTATAAAGATACTTGTGAAAAATAATAAAAGGAAAATCCGGGACCAATGTTAAGCTGCATGGGACATGGAAATAGGCACATGCCAGGACTCCCCTGGGGAAGTTAAGGTGGACTGTCAGCCTAGGTCTTAGGACTCTTGGGTTTTATTTTCACTGCAGCAAATCTCTTAATGTCTTATCCTCTTCTCCCCTAAGTGTTCTTCTGTGAGCCTGTCCATCCCTTAGGACTCCTGGATCTTTCATAAAACACAAGAGTGAGGTGCAAATATCTGATAGGGTGTGAAAGCAAGATGAATGCAGGTCTCATCGAGATAATGATCACAGACCACACCCGAGATAAATGCACCCCTTCCTAAGTTGGGAAAGGCTGTGCTAGAGCCTGCTCCATATTTATGCCATGTCCTTTCTACTCTACCCCCATCACCTGTGAGGCCAACTTGAAGATAAAAGCCACCTGCTATGGAAGGTGGCTTGGGAAAATAAAAGGATCCTGGGTTGCTGATGACTCAGAGCCTCCACAACTGTGAATTGCCAACTTCCAACTGAATGCAAGTCCTGATTTACCCAAATGCTCACTGGTGAAGTCTCTGCTTCCCTTCTAGACTCCTCCATCTCCACTCTGCTCTCTGTGCCCCAAATCCTTTGCCATAGGAGTCCTGTTGACTCTTGTTCTCAAAACTCATCCATCTCATCCTTTGCACATGCTATTCCTTTGGCTGAGATGCCTTTCCAGCCTTAACACCCAGCCACTTCCGCCGTTCTGCCAGAAACAAGCTTAGTCATCACCACCTCCAGGAAGCCCCTCTAGGCTGCACTTCTTAGGTATCCCTTGCTTGCTCTCTCATGCTGTGTTACAGTCACCTGTTAACCTGCCTGCCTCCTTCAACATGTGATCAACTGGAGGGAGGGGACAGTGTACTTTCCTCATTTTGTCATCATATACAACTGTACAACTATGGCAGGCACACCTCATGTGAAATTAATGAATATTGAAACTCACCGGAAAGGGGAGGGTCCCCCAAAGGTCTCTGGAAGGATACCTGCTTCACCTCTAGAGCCAGAGGTCACAAAATGGCAGTTACTCATTCTCCATCAATAAGATCTGAGCCATTATCCTATTATACCTCCTTAGGGACCTGGGGGGTAAGAGGACATGCCTATTACCAACCCCAGTTTATAGCTGGGCAAATGGAGGCACAGGGAGGATAAGAGCCCCAGGTCAACCCAGGAGCTGGTTATGGACCTGTGATTGAAAATAAAGGCAGTCCATGTGCACCTGATGGATGTCTGTCCTCCAAGCCCCACCACCTCCAAGAACCTATCAGGCTTTCTTTGTTTTATTTTATTTTATTTTATTTTTAAGTAGAATCCAAAAAATCCTCTCTCTAGATTAAGTCATCCTAGCTTCAAATATCTAAAACAGCTTTTTTTTTTTCCTTCTTCGCCATTTGAAATGTTTTTAAGGGTTTATTTCAAACACCGTTTTCTTTGAACTGATTGTTCAGAACTTTCATTCCACTTTGTCAGTGTTTTTTGTAGTTGGCTCTGATTTCTAAAAGGTTTTTATTTCTTCTCTATTAGCGGCCACCACCTGCTTACTGTTTGGATGGGGTTTGCTGTATTTTCTTTGCTTTCATCTATTGAAATGGATGAGAAGGACCTTAGGTAATGAATCTTGTTTCCACTTTTCCTCCTAACCTCCCCTATTTTTAACTCCTCCTGCCACTGCTAAGAGCAAGGAAAAGGATGGAAAATTCCTGGGGTGTTGATGACTCTATGGGAGTCCCTCCGCCTTTCTCCCCAGGCACGGAGAAGGAGGGGCAGGCAGAAGAGGGCGCAGTGCGCCTGGGCTCTGCAGGTGCCCTGGCTCCCTTCCATGCTGGCGGGCTATCCTCCTGAACCATGGCAGGACCCATTCTTGCCTTCCTAATGGCCTTCCTGACTGGCAACTAGGATGTCTTTCTTCATCCTAATGGCAACCGACTGGACTGCCGAGGCCTCACCGTGATGGACACTAGCTTGTCCCATTTCAGGCCAATCTGCACACACTGGCCCCTATGGGAGCAATCTCTCATATAAATATATAAATATTTTACCAGTCCACCCTGCCTGGGGGTATCAAGTTTAATGAGCTAAACATCCTCTATTCATCACCTACCAGAATGTTATTTACTCCAAGTGAGAGCGCAAGTGACCAGCTGCAAAGATGAGTCAAAGGCTCTGCATGCACAACTCTTCCTTATGTGGTCTTCCCAAATCCTTAAGAACAAAGTCCTAAACCCAGGGGTTCCACAAGCCAAGGTGACACCCTTCTCCACTGCTCTCTTCTCTCTCCACACATTTCAGATACTGACTTTCTCACCCATCTCTCGTCACCTTTAAGGAAAGACATTCTTCTCTCATACCTGCCCCCTCCCGAAGTGCAAGCATGGGCTATTTTGGCTCAATGGGAGGGAAAGAAGTTTTGACTTCTTTTCCCCTGATGACCCCACAGTCAAGGTCAAGTGAGCTGTGACACTGAGAAAATATAGTGGAAGTGGGTTGAATATTGACATCTAAGAGTATCTTTTGTAGATTCTGTCACCCAGCTCAGAGCTGTGCTGGCCCCTTGATGCAAGCATATGAAGCCAGGAGCAACAGAAGCGAAGGGCAAGAGGGAAGGAAGCTGGGACTGGTGTAGGTAGGCAGGAGGCAGACTGTGGGGAGGCAGGGCGCTGGTAACAGGGGCATGCCCATGTATGGGCAGGGTTCTTCCATCTCACACACCCCATGCTCCACCCCTACAGGCACAGGGAAAGATAAGGCTTGGAAGCTCCCATCTCACCTGCTGCTTATTAGGAACAGTGATGTCTTACACATCCTGACCTGCTGACATCTAAGGGGTTTGGCGGGGAGCTGCTATCCCAGAACAGAAAATGATCTAAGCCAGTGAGGGTCTGAACGCCTTTTGCCCTTTGTCTCCATTCTTTCTCACAGGGCTGACCCTGGCCTCACTCACTTCCCACTAGACGGGTCAGAACCCCTCCCCCACATGTCCAGGCTTTCCAGAGCATCCTGCCTCTGGCCAGAGGTCTAGCAAAACCTCTCCCAGCCTGTGCAGGGCTTTAGCCCAACACTAATTAGTAATGCAATCCTGCAAAGAGTGAAGCTGCCTGCCACCTCCCCTCACTCATGGTGATTTATGTTCAATTTGTACAAATGGAGAAAATGAGATTTCAAATTTCAATGCCATTTCTGCAATGAGGTGATTAAAAGAGAGAGAGGTATCGCCTTCCACTGTATAGAATATTGATCCCAGTGCTATTTTCCTTTGCAATAACCATTAGCTCAGTATTATTTGCAAACCTCTAATGTGAACCTGGAGATGTAATTTACATTTGTGCCTCACTTATTTGCTTTAACAAAACAACACAAAAGCTTTGGGTCTTTCAATCTATCCATATTGTCAATAAAATTAGCAGCTTGAAGGGGGAAAAATTATATTCAAAACCATAACTTCCCATTAACTACCGCAAGACACAACACATTGTTCCAAGGGAGAGAGCACGTCATGGTGAAGCCCCTTTCTTATTCTTGGCCGCCTCCCTCTTGCCCTCCCCCTACTCCACTGGGCTAAGATTCAGTAAGAAAACTTGAGAAGTGAAGCCTCTCTTCCTTTTAAGGCGGAGCAGCTTGTGTGCTCTGGGCCTCCGGGCTGGCCTGATCCCTCAGAGCGCGTCCCCAGGAGAGCGCGTCCCCAAGAAGCGCGCGTCCCCAGCGCCAAGTGGCGGCACATACGTCGCCCCGAGGTTCCGGCCCGGCTGCCAGGGCCAAGGCGCACACGCGCAGACACGTGCGGGCCAGCACTGACCCTCCCAGACGCTTCGGAAAGGAGAGCAGAGAGCCAGGGAGGGGGCTGGCAGAAAAGGAGGTAATCATGAATAAGAGCGCCGGGCCGTGTTAGCGCAATTCAAGAGGCAGTCCGTCAGCCTCAGCCTCTCCACAAATAGGCCACGCAGCTCCGCGCGCTCATTTCTTGTCTCTGCAAATCCGTCAGCTGCCTACCACTGCCTACCAGACCCTGGAAGACGAGAACAAGAAAAAGGGAGGGGGGGTAAGCTAATGACCCATAATTGCCATGATAGTGGGAGAGGGGCCAGGCAGCTGTTTTACATTCCTGGTATGTATAGTATGCAAATATCGACAAAGGCTCGACACAGTTTCGCTATTGTGGATCCGGAGGGTAACCAAATTAGCCTTTGGCAGCCATGGTAATTGGGAGGTGCTGTTCCCATTAGGAGTCCTGCAAATTATGAAGAAAAATGGACCGAGGGCTTTGTCACAAATAATAATACCAAGAAGAAAAGAGCAGGCGGCTGTCTTTTCTTTTCTCCCCCCACTCCTCACCCTCTGCCTTTATTTTTTTTTAAATTTCTGCATTGTGTTGTTAATACCTCTCCATTTAGTAATAAGAAAACAGTCTGAAATCTCCCCCCTCCCCCAGACAGTGAGGGACGTGATTGCAAGAATGTCAAGTTTGCAAGGGGGAAGAACGTGGATGGGGGAAGAGCATCTTTTGGGGCTGGAGCCCCAGGTCTGCAGGTAAGAAAAGGCACAGAAGTGCTGGGGCAAATGTTATGACTCAGAGCCATGGGTGATGACAGAGGCTTTGGAACTGACGTGCCAGAGGAAGTACTCTTTCCAGGAAGGGTCCTCACCTGATTCCAGCGGTCTGGAGAACATTGCCTGCTTGGACAGAGCTGGGTTTTGTCTTCCATCCCACTCCCAAAGACTGTTAAGTTCTGGCTGCCTCTAATGTCTTAACAATTCAGATACCCAGCCTGGACACCTCCAATCATGATGCATTAAGCCCCAAACTCCTGCAGAAAAGGCTCAGAGACTTTCGCCCTGGGCATTCCCTTGAGATAGCCTAATTCCATGTTCCCAGGAGCTGGGAAACTGGTGACCAGATGGGCCACTGGAATATCAGATGACACTGGGATGAGCTCACCCCTTTGTGCGGCACGGGTGAGTGAAGGGGAATGGTCAGCTCAGGGCCAAATTGTCCCAAATGAGAGGCATGGCATCAGAGGGGACATCTAGAACTGTGTTTGAAAAGCTACCATGTGAAGAAACACATTTCCCAAAGCACTCTGTCCTTCAAACCATTTCCCTTGTTTTAGCATCTGTTCTGCCAGAGGAATGCCTTGGATGAAAAAGGCCTCTCTGGAAATAGGTCTTTCATTTGTATTCCTCTCGTGGCATAGGGCCATTTCATGCATTGCCTTGCCATTTTATTTTTATTTTACATTTCATAAGTGTACAGTGTTAAAACATGGATAGGAATAGGAACCTTCCACTTGGCTAACTGGAAAGATACAGCCACCTAACACACCTTTAAAACCAGGTAGCGCTTCCCATAAGGAAAACAAAAAAGTTGTTTTATAAGGTTTGAAGTATCCTCAGAGACACAGATACAAAAGGATCCCACCAATGTTGTCCTCCAAAGGGTAGAGAGAGAACTAATGGTGAGTTGCGCACATTTGGAAAATTAACAAAAACATGAGAAAGACTAAAAATAGATCAGGTCATAGCAAAGTCAAACAGAGGGTTGAATAATGAGTAAAAGGAAATGACAAATGGCTCGCACAGCGTCACTGCAGATGGGACCAATGGATAATCTAGGGAGTGGAGCGGAGCATAAAGGTGGGGTCCAAGGCGCCGGCTTCTTCTTGTTCTATAGTGTCCAGCCCCCACTCAGCAGACATGGAACAACTAGCCCCAGGTTTCTTTTTGCAGCTTTCCTCGACCCATTCCGTTCCTTTATTAAAGAAAGAATGTTCAACTCCTAGGTACAGTCCTGGATTCAAGTCTCTATGGTGAGAAACTTTCAAGTCTCCATGGAGAGAAACCAGGGACAGACAGTGGGGAGGGGGTATAAATCTAACATTTACAAATTATTTTTTAAGCCAAAAAGAAAAGGTTTCTGATTTAAAAAAAAAAAACAAAAAACAAAACCCTTCCATTTTGTGACTGTGTTCAGGCTTTTGTTCTAGTTTTGCCTCCTTGTGTGACCCACAAGGCCTGCACATCCCAGCTCTCCACCCTTATTTCTCCCCCTTTCCTCCTCAGAAATCCAACCACATGAAGCCGGTTTCAGTGTCTTGAACCCACCATGCTTTCTCTCATCTCTTTCTTTTTTTTAAAGATTATATTTATTTATTTGACAGAGAGAGACAGCGAGAGAGAGAGAGAGAACAAGCACAAGCAGGGGGAGAAGGAGAAATAGGCTCTCCACTGAGCAGGGAGCCCAACGTGGGGCTCAAACCCAGGACTCTGGGATCACGACCTGAGCTGAAAACAGACACTTAACCAACTGAGCCACCCAGGCACCTCTCATCTCTTACTTTCAACACAAACTATTCTCTGGATGCACTGTTCTACTTGTTCTGCTCTGTCACGGAAGCACCTGTCTGCACACACATGAATACACACACACACACACACACACACACACACACACACACCCTTGAGGCTGACTCATCCATGTCTTCCTCCTAAGCTTTCTGGTTAGACGCTACTTCCTCTGACAGCCTTCTCTGACCCCCCCAAATCTGAGGTAAGCCCTCTCCTATGTACTCTCATAGTGCCCAGTGCTAGAACTTAATAGAACGTTCTCTAATCATTCCTTTTCCAAAGCTATAAGCTTCTTGAAAGCAGGGACCACCTCTCTCTTGTTCACCATGGTGCCCCCATTACATAACATGGTGCCTGGCACATAGTAGTTGAGCCATAAACATGTGTTAAATAAATACCATGTGATTATCCAAAAGCTTAATTGATTTCCAGCAGCTTAATTGAGGGCCTTAAGTGTCACTTGATAGCACTTCTTCACTACTCTGTTTTTGCAGTGGGGAATTCTGCTTGCCAGAAAGCCTATCAATTCAAGAATTCCAGCAAGCCCCCAACATGAAGATAGACCAGTGTGTATTCAAAATACCAAATTAGCTCAATGGTGCTTGTTGACCTCAGGGGTTTTGTCATGCGGTTTTCATTCTAGCCCAGAACCTTCCTCACTTCCTGATGAATCTAGGGCCTCCCTTTCTTATTTTTCCCTCTTTAGAAATGGAATTCATTTTTATCTACAAACATTGCAAAGAATATATCCTTCTGTGTCCTGTGCCTGCTCTGCACACTTCAGGATCTCAGACTTTACCCATAACTCAGAACAAGACCACTTCAACCCTTGCAGGGAATTCACAGTGAGGCAAATTCCTTTCATCATAAGCCCAATTCATTGCAGGCTGAGTGTTTATATCTTAGGTATACATGTGTTAGAGCATAAAACCTCCTTGGAAAAATAAGGCTTATGAGATGACAGCAATAACAGAAATGAAATGATGAGAAATGGAACTAGAGATTGAAGTTTGGTAGAAAAATAGTGTTCCTTAAGCTGAAATAGCTTGCTATTTAGAAAGAGCAAGGGTTTGACCTTGAGGAAATGGGAAGGGGACGGTGAACAAGAAAAGTAGATAGAGTACAGGATTCCTCAAGAGGTTTATAAAAGTAGAGTTTTGGAAGAGAGCCACACTGGTGAGAGCCTTGAATATCAAGCTGAAGATTTTAGTTGATGATGGACAGTTTGGGTTTGGTATGATAGGGCAGAGTTGCTTAAATGTCTTTTGAACCATTTACAGAAGGACTTTGATAAAGGTCTTTTATAGCAGTGGGCCAGTGAATCACATCTCTGTGTGATCCACATGATTATGTAGACCCTCCCACATTGATGCTGTGACTGACCATGTGACTTGCTTTGGTCAATGGGACTTTAGCAAATGTGAGGCAGACAGAAGTCTGAAACTTTTCAGACTCCTGCACTGGAGTTTGTCTTCTGTTGCTGCTTGCTGGTGCTTCTAGCCCTAGTGAAGGAAGCCTAGGCTAGTCTTGAGAAGGAAAAGCCAAATGAAGATAGAGATCCAGCTATAGTTGACCCGACTGAGGTCCCAGAGCTCGACTGACACTGTGTGGGGGGAGAAATGAGCTGTCCCAGCTGAGCCCAGCCCAAATGGTCCACATGCAGATGAATGGGCTATTAATAGATCATTTTTGTTGTAAGCTTCTAATTTGTGGGGTGATTTGTTACTCACCAACACATGACTAATACAAGGTTCTCGAGAGAGGAGCCTAGAAGAACTTGAGAGAACAGGGCTACTCTTTTAGGAACTTATAAAAGAGCTACAAATACTGTAAGAAAACTAAAAGAATGGGGCCATCCTGTAGGGCTGTCTGCCCAGAGTTTTAAAAATACCATGGCTGGTTAAGAATGGCAGCCAAGAAGAGGGTGACAAAAGAAAGAGGGACAGTCCACTATTGTGCTAATGACAAAAGCAACATGGGCCGGCCCTGGCTGGACTGGGGTTAAGGGAAAGCCAGAAGGATGTAAAGAATAACAGAACCCACATCAGCAGGGATCTCATTGGCCAAATGGCAGGTCACAGCAAGGTCCATGCTAGGAGAGCCATGAGGATAACAGAGCAGATGCTGATACTGACCTGGATGGATACAGCATGTAAATCTTCATGGCTGCCTCCTAGGATTTTGTTGGGGCAAGAATAGATGGCGGCAAGGGGTATTACTCTACTTGGAAAAGCTTCACTGATCGAGTTTTCCTCCATTTCAGGCAGTTGGCTGTGATATAAGAAAGCATGGGATGCCCAAGGAATAAAGCTGCGTGACAGGGCATACAAAAGCCAGCAAAAGTTATCTTTCAGCCTAGACATTATTTTTCTTTTTATTTTCATCATCCCAGCCACTATTGAGGTTGATGTCCAATTGTATGCCCAGTTGCTAGGGTCAAAGACAGAATGGTCATTAAGAGCATCTGTTCTAGAATCCAATGCCAGCTTAACCACCTACTTGCTGTTGGCCCTGGGCAGCTTACTTAACATCAGTTTCCACATCTGTAAAGTGGAAATAGCAATAGTTCCTAGCTCATATGGTTGCTGTGATGATTTTAAAGAAAAATATATTCAAAGTGTTTGACACAGTATCTGTCTGGTACACAGCAAATGCTTTATATTGTCATTCTTTTCTTTTAAAAAAATGTTTTTAGATTTTATTTATTTGAGAGAGTGAGAGAGAGCACAAGCAGGGGCAATGGCAGGCAGAGGGGGAAGCAGGCTCCCTGCTCATCAGAGATCTCAATAGGGGGCTCCATCCCAGGATCCTGGGATCATGACCTAAGCCTATGGCAGATGTTTAACATACTGAGCTACCCAGGTGACCCTATATTATTATTTTCAATAGTTATTTAGTCCTCCACATTTTCTCAAAGTTCTGAGTAATTCATTTGGATTAGCCACAAAGATCTCACCATTTGAATCCCATCAATACCCTCTCTGACACCTAAAATATATTAATTAGGGAAAATGCCCTCTTGATCATAGCATTTGAAATTGGTAGGGAGAGAAGAAAGTTCTGTATTTCCTTATGTTGGGGATTCTAATATATTCCTGATGAAAATCTATATGCACATTCAACTATATTTGATCTTTATTTCTATCCCATCTGGCTAGCAAGTTCTCATTAAGATATGATTTAAGAACTGAAAGTTCATTAAAAAGATCATTTTATGACAGAGTAAGATGAACAACGTAGAAATGATTCCATATCTTCTCCAGATCATCCCATTTAGGGCTTTTTTCCCAACTGAATCCAGCATAATTCATCAAAGCACTGAGATTTGCCTTTCAAAGCTCTGGAATAATTCAGTAATTAACATCAGACACCCTTGTTACCTGATGCACTGGATCCAAATTGCAACAAATACTACTGCTAGCTATTTTCTTCTATAACTTTCCTTAAGCAGCATTTGCTTTCTTCTAAATCAATTCTATGGAAAAATACTCACCATAATTCTGGTTTCAATATAATTTCCCTCTCCTTAAGAATAGGGCTATAGGGAAAAACACTTTAAGATAAGAACCAAAGTTCTGATTCAGAATGCTTAAATTAATTTTTTTCAGATTTTTTTTAATTGAATAAAACAAAGCTCCTAGTAATTGCAATATTATTAGCCTTCTTGCGAGAGCAGGGATCAGTCACTTAAATTTTGTGTTCCACAAGGTAAGATGTCTGATCTGTACTTCAATAAAATCACAAAATGATTAAAGCATCTCCACTCCTGCTATATAAATATGAAAAACATCACATCAAGTGTAAAAATGAAGATGCACCATTTATGTAATTGTTACAAATTTCTTCCCACAAAATTTCATTGTAGTTATTCAAACACATTTAGAATAATATCTTAAAACATTTATATTTTCACCTTAAAACTAATGAAAATACTATCAGCCAACATGCTAATGATTTTATCAAGAATTCTACTGCCACTCAGAATGGAAAAATAACAGAGATATCCAGTTCAAGAATCGTCACATGAATTCCAGCACTTCCACAAGTGTAGTTTCCAAAGACAGGATGTTTTTCATATTTTTTTGGTAACAGAGTTGTGAAGTTTTGCCCAATTCCTATTTTAAAACTTTTTAAGCACATAGGGAGAAAACAAACAAACAAAAAATGTAGTGATTCCCTTACTCTTCAAACTAGCAAACTTTTTATTTTGCCTGAAGCAATGTGGAAATTAGTATCAGGATGCACATGATACATCTGAAATTAAGACTGAATTAAGCCCCTGGAAATGAGCCTTGGAAATCCCTTTTATGAACATGGCCCCAAAAGCCAAGAAGGAAGCCCCTGCCCCTCCCAAAGCTGAAGCCAAAGCAAAGGCTTTGAAGGTCAAGAAAGCGGTGCTAAAAGGCGTTCACAGTCATAAAAAATTAAAAATCTGCAGGTCACCTATGTTACCATGACCCAAGACTTTGTGTCTCCGAAGACAGACTAAAGAGCCTTGAAACAGTGCCCCCAGGAGAAACAAGGATCACTATGCCTTCATCAAGATCCCCCAAACTACTGAGTCAGCCATGAAGAAAACAGAAGACCACAACACACTTGTGTTCATTGTGGATGTCAAGCGCAACAAGCACCAGATCAAACAGGCTGTAAAGAAGCTCTAGGACACTAAAGTGGCCAAGGTCAACACCATGATCAGGCCTGATGGAGAGAAGAAGACATATGTTTGACTGGCTCCTGACTATGATGCTTTGGATGTTGCCAACAAAATTGGGATTATCTAAACTGAGTCCAGCTGGCTAAATCTAAATATAATTTTTTTCACACACACACAACTGAATTGGTGTGTTACATAATTCTACCATTCACTGACATAAGCTCTGTTTAGCAGAATTATCTTGTGTTAAAAAATAAAATAAAATCTAACTCCATTGAAACCAGGAAACTAGAGGCAACTGCTAACTGATATTTCTTTGAATGAATATATAATAAGATGTCAGATTTGTCATGGTGACTAACATTTATCTTACTACTCTATTAGGTATAGTTTCTTTCTTTTTTTTTAAAGATTGATTTATTTGAGGGGCACCTGGCTGGCTCAGTCATTAAATATCTGCCTTTGGCTCAGGTCCATGATCCCAGGATCATGGGATCAAGCCCTGCATCAGGCTCTTTGCTCAGCAGGAAGCCTGTTTCTCCCTCTCTGACTCCCCCTGTTTGTGTTCCCTCTCTCGCTCTATCTCTGTCAAATAAATAAATAAAATCTTTAAAAAAAAAAAAGATTTATTTATTTGAGAGAGAGAATATGAGCAGGGGGAGGGGGAAGAGGGAAAAAGAGAATCCTCAAGCAGACTCCCCATGGAGCACCAAGCCTGAAACAGGGTTCAGTCTCATGACCCTGAGATCATGACCTTAGCTGAAATCAAGAGTCAGACACTCAACTGACTAAGCCACCCATGCACCTCAATTAGGTGGCTGTCATGTTCTTATAAAGTGGATATACATATGGTAAAACCTTTTTAAAATATTCTTAATCTCCCTGCCTTTTATATTTAGGAGATTTCTATTAGTCAGGGTAAAGCTAAGCTCTGATGTGATAACAAATAAACCCCAAGCCTCAGTGTCTTGACATATAATCTTCATGCCAAGTCTGGTATGGCTCAGGCACGCCTTCTCCATCTTGAAGCTAAGTCATTTGGAATATGGCCTCTGGCTCTACTGTGTCAGGGGAAGAGAAATGGAAAGGCACCTGGCTTTTATCTGTTTCAGCCCAGAAGTGATATATGTCACTTTCTCTCTATCCATTGACTAGAACTAGTCACCTGGCTCTAACTCATCTGTCTCAGAAATGTAAGAGAGCACATGGATGGTTAGTGAGTTCTGTCTTTGACACAGACATTAAAAGAAAACTGTATATTTAAGTGAGCTCGAACAAGCCTCAAAAGATTTCAAATCATAAGCAAGGAACTACGCAGCACTCTGACCATTTCGTATCAAAGTCATTTTTCATTGTGTGTGCAAATACAGGGGTGATATTAAGTCCCACTGACTGGAAAAGTAGCATAGGTATGCATAACATGTATAAAGAAGTTATATATCATGATATGCATACTTATAAATAGTCATATGGACAAGAATTAACTTTTTTCATCTACCTTAGTGGCTTTCAACTAGGGTAATTTTGTCCCCCCGGGGGATATTTGGCAGTGTCCAGAGACATTTCTGTTATAGTTAGAGGAGTGTTGCCACTGACATTCAAACATCTTACAATGCACAAGACAGAATTATCTGGCTTATCTTGTCAATGGAGCTCAGTTTAAGAAATCTTGGTCTACCAGATGGTCCATGAAATGCATCTTGCCCCTTATGCCCACCGAGTGCTTTTTTTTTTTTTTTTTAAAGATTTTATTTATTTCTTTGACAGAGACAGATCACAAGTAGGCAGAGAGGAAAGCAGAGAGAGGAGGAAGCAGGCTTCCTGCTGAGCAGAGAGCCCGATGTGGGACTCGATCCCAGGACCCTGAGATCATGACCTGAGCTGAAGGCAGAGGCTTTAACCCACTGAGCCACCCAGGCGCCCCCACCGAGTGCTTTTGAACAATTGCTTGTTTTCACCTATGTCCTCCTGCTTCCTTGGTCTCTTTGTTGATGGTTTCTAAATCTGTATATCTAATTTTAATCTCTTTCAAATGACATATACCCAAGTATCTATCAGTTATATTTATCTGGATGTCCAGTTGTCTCCTTACATAAAATCTGTTCAAAATGAAATTCATTGCTATTTTTCTTGCCTTTTTGCCTTGTTTCCACCTTCTCTAAGGTCACAGACCTCCCACCCTTCTAGTCACCTAAGCTGGAAATCTTAAGGGCCATTACTGACACCCTCACCTTCATAATTCCAGATGCCTCCCAATTCTGTAGGTAGCCCTGTCGAGACCACTAAATCTGACACTCTTCTCCATCTCCCTTGCCCCATATATGTTCTACAGCTTGTAGGTTCACTGTTACTCCCACAGAGTAATAATATTATTATCCCCTTAGTTGGTTTCCCTAACTCCAGTCTCTCTCCACCCTGACCCAACTTCCACATCACCACGAGGGAAGCTGCATAGTAGAACAGAACGAGGGGAAGGATGCGGGGTCAGAGATGCCTAAATTCAAATCCTAGGTCTTCCTCCATAACGTGTGGGGTGTACCGTAACCTCTCTAAGCCACAGATATAAAACAGGACTAAAAGCTTCTCCATTATACAATGGTCATGAGAATTAAGTGATATAACATAGAGATCTACCACACAATTCTTGGGTACATCCAGGTGTTCCATATGTTTCACAATTATTTGTTTGTGTTATTATTAAATCACTTTTAAAATCACCTTTAACATTAAATTATTTCAATTTGTAAGGATTAAGCACTGCCAAATGCCTTAAGCCTTCAATAATCTGCTCACAGATAACGCTGTAAGACTGTCAACTCTACTTGGTCACCAACCATGTCATTATTATCTTTCACTGCATCCACAATGCTTTGACAACAGAGAAGGTGGTCAATAAGTATGTATTAAATACATGAATAATAAAATTTTAAATATACATATATATGTGATAAATATATGATAATGCAAGAAATAAGTGTTTTTGTCTATGTTTAAACCAGGATTTTTTATTTCTGGTTTTAAAGGCTTCCCATTCTAATCCAATCCTTCTTCTTGAAGACCCCCATATCCATTTCTCTCCCTGCAGCTAAGCCCTCCACTCTGTTCTAACTTACTGTCTGTCCTGAGCCACCTACTGTTTGCAGCTGTTAGCCTGGTCTGCTTCTAGTAGTCTATGCATTCCTTTCCTGCTAGGACCCTCCCTGCTTCACCTTTATCAATATCTCTCCCACCCCCATATACACATATACACACAGATTCATGACCTTCTGTTGAGCTCACAGATTTTTCTCATTTCTTCTTTTTTCCAGAAATTCCCATGATGACACATCCAACCTATCCCTCCACTGGCACATCCCGTATTCTACTACACAATTTCTGAGGGAAAGCCCATGCCACAGAAAAGCAGCATGCCTACTCCCAGGGTGAAGGGAGGAAAGTCAACACTTTTACCCCAAAGGAGGAAGAAGCAGGTGCTGCTTTAACATTCAGCTTGGGTGGAACATACCTGCGTGGTTCTCAGCACTGTCACGCCACCCACTGAGCACCAGCCCTGACCGCTCAGGCTCAGTGCTGTTCAGTCTGTCCAAGGTCTTTGCCCGGTTCTGCCCAGGTCATTTTCTGGCTACTGGGAAGACACGTAACTCAAAAGCCATTGTTCTCTAGCCCCAGCAGCCTGGTGGGCAGATACGCATGCAGCTGACCCTTAATCAGCTGAGATTTCTCTCTGATCAGAGTTCAGGCATCTCCCAAGTCATCTGACACTCGGTCTCCCAGACCTCAGAGCCACTGAATGGGAGATAAAAAGCCAAATTAATGAAAATTGTATCAAATGCACCCTGGCCTGACGGGTGCATGTGGCTTTTGAAATTGCCTTACTTCCTGCCCTCAGTGCCTCATTTCTTTCCACCTTGGACTGGGCTTCTTGAAACCTCCCGACTCGCTGCCTCATTCCTAGGTCTGCACACCTTCCTCCTGGGTTTCCCTTAGGACCTCTTGGAGCTGGCAGCCAAAGAGTCACTTCCTGGTAGGTGCAGTTGGCACGCCTGCAAGTGTACTTAAACTTTGTGTCTGATCAAGTTATGTGTATTGGATCTGAAACCAGTTAGTCAATTCGTTCAGGTCCCTAAGTGGCGATTTGTGGTAATGTCTACATCAATACTAACGGAGCGGTTTGCTAGCTGGTTTACGTAAAGCAAATGGCTACAGGAAAGAGGGGCTGCCTCCAGCGTTCTCTCTGCTAATGACGATATGGCTGGAAAAGAAAAGAACTTGAAGAGAAACAAAAGCAGGTACCTGCGTGCACAGAAATGCCTAGGTGAGGTCCATTTTCTGGCAGAATCAATTTGCATCTTCTACCCACCCCTCAGTTTTCTTCCTCCCCAAAGGCTGTTTCTGTTGATGCTTACATGTAATCATTAGTATTATAATCATATTCTGTATAGAAAACCCCTGAATCCAGAGCTGAGCTATTACTTTAAGAGGGAAATGGGGGTGCTGATATAAGTTCTATTCAGAGACTTTGCAGGAATGAATGGGACCCGGGTTGGACCCGGGTTGGGGGAAGGAAAGGGGAACCTGTGTGCTGTTGAGTTCCACCTCTCAGCATTTCTCTTTTGTATAAACAGTTTCTGCATCTGTCAGGGCAGGGGAGGAAACAGCCAGTCTAAGAGGGAATTTATTTAGTGTGTGCCGCATATTGGCCGTATCTCTTTACTACTGCAGAGTACATTGTTTCTAATAATTGTGATGGATTGATACTTATGACTGGCTGGCAGAATTCCTTTAGCATGTTAAAATATTACCTTTTATTCCTTGGTCTAATGCATAACCTGATGTTTCAGTTGGTTTTCATTTGTAATAAACAAACTTGAAAAGCAAACACCCCTCAAGAAAAGGAAGATGCTCTGTGTCTTGGTGGCTTCCCTTTGAAATCACTGCCCTTTACCAGCCAACCGACCCACTTAGCAGGCTTGTTCTTTAACTCTGGTACATTCATGCCTTCTCCAAGTCTGACACAGAGGGAAGAGATCTGTGTGTATACAAGACACTGAAATCTGTATGACAAAAATGCTTGAGCTAAACAGAGCAGCTGAAATCCACCTTGCTTTGGTCTACTAGGCTAGGCAGGAAAGAGCAAACTTCCTAACTCAATCCTGAGGAGTGCTTCCTTGAGTAACCTCTTCAGTCTTCACCTGCTGGTGGGAAAATCTGGTCTCTGAAAGTAGCCCTTTTTGCCCTTACAAACCCACCTCAATGCCCCGGCCCCTAAGATCCCTCTAGAAATTCTGCCCCAGGAAAAACATTCAGGCTGGAAAGCTCCCCACCATCACCTCTGATCCAGCAACAAGCCTCAGGGCCTTGGCAAGAGGCGATTCTCTCACGTGGCCAGGACAGGGTGAATGGCTTTGCCGCCAAATGGCTAAATGCAGACTGAATCCTTGATTACCTTCCCTTAATCAATGCACATTTCTGAGATAAGTAGCTTGAAATTGCAGGTCACATGAATTTTTATTTCATTTTGCTTTCTTGCATTCTAATTCCCATTCTTTCTTATTGTTGGTTACATCACTTTTCATCATGGCTGTGCCGCAGAAACGTACGTACAGCACAATTTATGGAGCCTTAACATAAATATGATGCTAGACAGAAAGAGAGCGACATATTAGTTTAGAATTTGCAGACGCTCACCCACGGAGCGCACATTGCTGATTTATGACACTGAGATAGCCTGTAAATCGTCAAGTAAGGCGCTGCATCTATGAGCTCCCAAAGAGTAAGAGACAGAGCCCCCTAGCACGGGCTTCAGCCTGAAGTCCCCCCACGCTGAAAACAAAGACACACTAAATGTTTAGTCTTTGCTCTCCTGAGAAACACATCTTAAAAAATGAGCTCTACAACCAAGTGGTCGGAAGGTTTGCTCTTCATCAGTTAATGATGTGGGAAATGGAGGTGGGTTGGTCGTGGGCCACATTGCTCTCAGCCAAACCCTCCCTTCCCCCATTGGGTTTCGCATCCCAGACAACTGCCCTGTGCAGACAGTGCTTTCCAAGCGCTCCCTTACCACAGGCTTCTGGTGGGGATCACCCAAGGGAGGCCTTGGCAGGAACCTGGGGGATATGACCTGGGATTCTCCCATTTCTCTCACTTGCCCTCTCCTGTTGTTTCCACTGGAAGTTGCTGCTTGTCCTACAAACTCCAGATTCTGCCTGTCTGCGCTCTCATGATTCTAGCTCCCTCCAGAGAGCCAGCCTGTTCCTTGGCTTCTGTACCATTGTTTCTTCCCCTTGTTCCTCTAGGCTTCCCTCTGCTGCTCATCTCTTGATTACCTCCCTGGGTCCTTCTAGCACCTCTGACACTAGACCCCAGAGTGACTTCCCGGCATTAAGTGCCTAGACCCTCTTCCTCCAGCGGGGACCTGCTGGCTGACTGAGCGGGAAGTGTGGACACTGTGCCACCATCTTCAACTATCAATGCATGGATGAGGAGCAAAATTCAAATGCTTCCAGCCTCTCCCAGTCCTCAGCCTCTCGGGGACCATCTAACAAATTGCCGCAACCACATTTACTACCTGATACCTTTATTTCCTCTTCCCCCCTGAAGAAAGAGAGCGTCAACTGTGGGACCTCAGAAAATGCAACCTGAAGCTTTCTGGGAATCCTGGCAATAGCTATGGAAGGAGTGGGACAGAAGGCTAACACACACCAAAGAGATGGTGAGTAAAAGTCAGACAACTTCAACAGCACTGGGGAAAGAAGGATTATAAGAATTATAAGGTGACACCTCATAAAATGTAGGACTCCTTTAGAAAACCAAACCAAACCAAACAAAATAGTGATATATTCAGAGCTTAGATTGTGTATCCTAATTTAACTTCAAAATCCCAGACTCCTTCAGCTCCAACCTAACCATCCCACTAAGTTATAAATAATTTGACATCTTGGTTGTGTAGCATTCTGCAACCATTTTCTCTGCCAATTATGAATGCCTATTTGGTTTTACGTGTGTATAATATTAACAGTGTCACTGCTTAGACTTCTAAGCACTTCGTGTAAATGTTGAGTTGTGAGTTTTCCCCTTGTGTGCTGCTTCCTAAATATTGCTTTTTAAAAAAAGATTTTATTTATTTATTTGACAAAGATCACAGGTAGGTAGAGAAGCAGGCAAAGAGAGAGGAGGAAGCAGGCTCCCTGCTGAGCAGAAAGCCTGATGCGGGGCTTGATCCCAGGACCCTGAGATCATGACCTGAGCTGAAGGCGGAGGCTTAACTCACTGAGCCACCCAGGCGCCCCTAAATATTGCTTTTTAAAGGCATAACGAAACGATGATTTCCACTAGTACTCACCAAATTCCAAAGACCATAAATGAAAGGTGGAAACTCTAAATGCACAAGATTATAATTTTCGAATTAATTTATTTGGGTAGCGGTTGGAACAGTATAGGCCTTTGGTAGAGGAACAATGGCTGGGGGCAATGAGGGAGCTTCCTGGGATGCTGGAGGTTTCTGACACATTGATATGGACTTAGTTACATCAGTGTGTGTGTGTGTGTGTGTGTTTATATACATACATACACACCTATATATAAAATAATAAGCTGTACACTTAAGCTGTGCCCTTTATTATATGTATGTACACATCAATGGAAAAAAACACCATGAAAATACTCATTTTCCCAAAGACCTGCAACCTCAACCCTTGAACAGCTAAAGAAGGGATATTTCTTCACAGAAAAGTGATGGCTACACCATCGTTTTAAAGGATGGGCATTTTCCTGAAATTTGGCAACCACACGAGTTAGCCCAAGGAATAGCTGCCGGTGAGAAGAAACCCAGCAGCTCACAAGAAGCACACCTCAAGGGCCTCAGAGTTGCCTCGAGATGCCTGGAATCGCCTCTTGGGAACCACATTGAAGAGCTTAATGGGAACAGGTCTCTTATAGTAAGGAGACTTGTGTGGGATATGTCCAGGTACAAAGGTTATTAAGCAGTGTGTTTGGGATCAACACTGCCTCCGTTGGGGTGAAGGAAGGAGGGCTGAGTTGAAGAAGAAGTGGAACAGTGATGCGGATCAAACCAAGGCCTCATCTGAGGGGGAGCTCCAGAATGGGATGTAGTCTGCCTCTGAGGAAAGGACTTTACTAACCTGAGGCAACTGCTAGGGAGAGGACTCTGTTGAGAGCTGTCGGCTTCCAACATTTGCAACAGCCAGGGGAATGAATGCTTCTGCTCTAAAGTGGAGGACAGCTCTGGATGGTGTTGGAAGATTCCACTACAGGGAGGAGGCAAGAAGGAGCAGGTACCACATTGTCCTAATAGTATCTCAGCACTCAAAAAGTGTGAGCTATGTGCTTCTGAGTCCTGGAGTTAGGGTTAAAATCAAGGGCAAAACTACAGTAGCTCATTTAAATATGGATCTCACTTGGCATCCTAGGTAGCAGGATATTGAGCCTGCAAATCCCATGTAGTTAAAGAGAATTCGATGGCCCTGGGGGAGAAATTCAGGGGTACCTTCTAGTCCCTCAAGCCCATGACCTCTCTTGCTGGGTCACAGCCAAGAAAGACAATCAGAGCTGCAGGCTCATCCTACCCAAGGGGCATTCCCCTGAGTGCCACCATCTTAGAGCGAGAAGCATCTTTGTGCGGGCTGCAAATGAGTTTTTGTGAGGGGGCATGAGTTAATTAGTGTGCTCGGGTTTGGGAAGTTGGTGACAAGCTGCCACTTTGCATTCAGCAGTTCCCTTTCTTGAACAGGTGGCAACTGACTGACAGGCATTCTCTGAAGTGGAGGAGGACATCTGTGTTTTTCACACCATGGAATACCGGATCTTTCCAAGTTACACATTTGGGAAAACAGCTGAATTGCCTTCTAAGTTCCTCATGTTATGGTACAAATATCCATCTGATGCGCAAACATGGAAGAGACACAGTTTTATGCTAGAACCAGCTAGACCAGATCTGTGAAAAATCAGATAAAAGCTTAGTAAGTAGAGACTATCGATATTGTAAGAAAGGGTCTCAGCAACTATAAGGAAATATGGAAACAGAAAAAAAAATACACAACAGTTACAAAAGCCTACACCAAAAATGTTGCCTGTTTTGTCTCTCCTTAAGCACACATTCACACACCCCCTCACAATCTGAGATTCTGGAACAGACCTGCCTTCAGCATGAAATAAGCCAACTGTTTTTAGAAGAAAAGCTACCCCAGCACCTCCCAAGAAACAGTCGTATCGCTCCCGAGCTCCTTAATTCTGGAATAGTTAACCAGCAGTCTTCCTCTTCCCTCTCTGAACTATGCCAGGAGTGGTCATGATTTATAGGTTACCATCGATAATCAAAGCCATTGTTGGATTGAAAATGACAAGCAGATCAGGCATCTAAATTAGATGGGAATAGGAGTCCCTTTCGAAGCATCCATTACACTGAAAGAATTCTGTCAAAGACACCAAGCATCTACTGAGAACACCTCAGAGCGGGACTCAAACTGTGAACAAAATAGAAAATGTCTCCAAGAGCTCTCAAAATTAATTAGGAAAATTAAAAGTAACCTAGGAGAAAGCTGCCGTGTGGGGAAGATGGAAGTTAAGAGAGTCAGTCTGCGCCCAAGTTTGGGACCACACCCAGCAACTCCCGCAGGGAGACGAAGAGACTCGCTGAAAGTACCTTCCTTACACTTGGGGAGAGACAGTATGGACAAAAGGTTTGGTGGCTGTTATGTACCATTTTTTTAAAAAACAAAGAGCCATTTATTTCCTGTGATAAACCGTGCCTCCCACAAGCAGCAGGTTATCTCTCTTTTCTGTTTCTTTCTACCAGGAGGTAAACCTACTGAAAGTGGTTGAAGATACAGCATTAAAAGTCACTGATAGGGCAAAAAAGGGCCATAGATCAAGAAACCTGTGGTTAGTCCATTTTGAATATAAATGGGAACTTCTAAAAGGCCATTAAGGAAAGCGGCAGGGAAAATGCACATTTTTTTTCTTGGTTTTCTTTGATAAAGCCTAGTGCCCAGTGCCAACAAGACCTGTCAGGGGGTTTTCAGTTGGGGAGCCTGGGACATTTAATGACTAAAGGTATTGGCTGAGACACCTAGGGGGCTCAGCATGCTCCCTTTCGAAGGGGTCATCATGCCTCCTTTCTACCTGATGGCCCTAACAAGTGACCACAGTTTAAAAGGGTCAGATATGGGCCCCTTATCCCAAGATAATCATAGATATTGGGACAGTGGCCTGACCTAAAAAGCTACTCTGCAACGTGGGGAGACTAACCACTCAGACCCTCCCTCACAGGCAGGGTGGACTTCAGACCTATCAGGATGGTAAGTGGCCCAGAAGCTGAGAACCCCAAAGAAAGAAGGTAGAAGTGATGGGCCATGAGAGGACAGAGAATCGGGGCCAGTAGAGAAACAGAAACAGAAGCACAGAGAGAAATTAGTGGATCTCTCAGATCCCTAGTCAAGGACTCGATGAATTTGCTACAGTAGGAGCCATGGGCATCAGTGGCTGAAAAAGAAGAAAGACTGGCCTGGTAACCCCAGGAGATGAAGACCACGACAGTGGCTGAGCCATTTAGATGCTGAAGTACTAGAAGGACTGCTTGTCTCCAAGTGATGCTCCAGTTCTTTCTGATCCTTGGCTGTGTCCTCATGAAATGGCTGCCTTTCCTTCTCATTTCCCTGGGTATTATTAAAATAGACTCCATTCGCTGTGGTAAGCTCAGACCTTCTTGGCTCCCTGCAACAGCAAAGCACCTCCCTGGGACGCAGACATAATAGCGTCAGACACGACGGCAAGCCCTGCTTGTAGAGCGTTTACTTGCCTGTCCCGAGTCTCCGCAGACTAGTCTGATCAAGCCTACTGTGTTGTATGCATGCGGAACTGTTGATCCCCTTTCCCACTTTCTTGGGGGATGCTCAAGTCAGAGCTAGACGATGCACACATAAGATGGGAGTCAGCATTCACCCCAAAGGGCCTGTGGCCCATGGAGATCTAAGATTTCATCTGGGAGGTAGCTGTAGCCATGGTGATGAGCTAGAGATGCTTGTCTATACATCCGGCACATAGCTGTCTGTGTGCATACCGTTCCATGGTCTGGATGTTATGGGCACTCAGGTACACAGCATTAGTCCCCCAGGTGAGTCTGCAGGTACCTTTGTCTCTGAGGACATCTGGGACATTGAGCATATGGACAACTATGGGCATCCTTTTGCTTCAAGTCATAAATGTTCGCATATACAAGAGCTGGCTAAGGAATGTCACGTGGCTTAACACGGGACCTGTCTGCAAAAGGCGCAGATTGCAATGTCTATTCTGGGTGATGGTGGCTCTATGGTGGCACCTATTTCATGGCACCGACAGCCACATAGCCATTCCCCTCTGCGTCCCAGCCCCACTCCCTCAGCTTTCAGTTACCAGCATGTGAATTACAGAAAACGTTCCCCGTTTCCTGAAAGGGGGAATGGGAGGAAAAGGACTGGGGAGCTGCCCTTGAAGAGCAAAAATAGTGGATGTATATCTACATGACACACATTATCAAAGAGCAATGAGGACCTTCCTCCATTTTGGGAAAATGTAATCAACTGGATTTGGCCCAATTTCAGACTGAAGCCAGTGAGTGAATGCACACTCGGCACTTTCTGTGATATTTTTACCTCTTTCTTCTAAAAAGAAAAAGAAATCCTGAAGGGATAAACTGGAGTTTACGCTCCTCAGAGGAAGAAATGGGGGGTGACAGTTGTTTATTTCCTCATTTAAAAAAAAAAACACTGTTCTGCTCTTGAAATGGCTCTTTTTTTCTAAAATAACAACAAAAGGTGGGGGGAGCATAAATGGGAAAATATGTTTATTATTTGAGTTAATGACAGGATTAATAAAAGTCTGATTAATAAATGAACAGAAATGGAAAAAATGTTTCAGTTTTCTTCGAACCCATATTCTGACCATTTCTCCTTTTCCCCCCTCTTTTTCTTTTAAATATCCCCCCTCACCAACCTACCCCTCCTGCCAGCTTTGGGAAGAAAGTATTAGTTTAATCTTAATGCTTTCTTTTAACAGCTCTGGAAGAAACAGTGGCAGGATGATAAACCGAAGGAGGAAAGAACCAGGTGAACTCAAATCAAAAAGAATTCACATCAGCTTTTCTGAAAAGCGGGAAAAACAAAAATATTCATCTCTGATCTCTATATCCTCATCTTCCTCAGAAGGTCTTTCTTTGGAGTCGTTCTTGTTAAAAGTCTGTCTAGGTTTGAAAACCAATTCTCCTTTCTCCCAGAACCAACCAAATATTGAGTGTGTGCAAAAAACGTGGTATCTTTAAAAAATAAAATAAGAGATAATTATCAGAGGGAAGGAGGAGGAAGGAAAGAGAAAGGAAATAAAGAGATATGACACAAGGGAACTGGGCCAAATGAAGACAAAGCAATGCACTTAACCCACCTGGAGAGCAAATCGGACCAGCAAGGCGCTCTCAGCCAATCGCCTGGGTCTGCAGCGGGGAGGAGAGTCGGCATGGGTTCATTTGGCCGAAGAGTGTGTTTCATAAACCTTACGGTGTGGCTATGAAAGCTATCAGGATCTTCCCACGTTTCCTGTCATTCTGTGGAGATTGGCTGCTGGAGTGTTGGGTGCGGGGGGAGCAGTGGGGAGTGGAGGTGGAGGGGGGAAGAGGATGGTTGGGTTATTGAAGGGGGGATCTGGCTCGGTGGGAAGCGGAATCACACAGGAATTTATTTTAGGTGCATATACAAAATGAAATGAGGAAAAAAAAACCAGTGTATTCCTTTTGGGTCATGTGAGGGAGCCACTGGCAGAGATAATAATATACGAGGTGGGGGGAGAGAGAGAGAGAGAGAGAGAGGCAAAAGGCTTTCTATTATTCGGGACACCGGTGAAGCACACTGAGGCAGCTGGAAGATTAAATTAAGTATTATATCTGCTGACCCTATTGCCATGGTTACCGGACAGAGGAAAATATTAATCAACCCAAGCCTTTTCAGATGAATGTGCTTGAAAAAATACAATAAATATAAATATATATGTATATCCTCCCTGCTCTGCTGTCTAAATGCAGAATGCTGGCCAGTGTGCCACCTGATAGTGGAGATAAACAAATAAAAAAAGAAAATTCTTGCCTCTCTGGGAAGGTTTACGTCACTTAGGGAAGGCAGGGCCTGAACAGTGGGACTGACCACTTGCTCACTTTCTCTTTAACCGGTTTCTTCCCCTATCCCCTTCAATAATTAACTCTAACACCTGGCTTGATTGCGAAATCAAGCGGCTATCTCTGTCTCTGTATTCCTCCGAGACCTGTCCATTAACTCCCTAGCCAGGCACCCGGCTCCATTAACTAAAGCTGAAATACACTGGGGGAAAGAAAAGGCAAGAATACGTATAAAAAAGCATCCAAAACCCAATATATCAAGCTAAGATTGAAGAGATTTCAGTCCACTTGGCTTTGAGTCTAAAGGATCCAATGCTGAATTACTCCCCAGGTTGAAAACTTTTCTTCTCGTACCCATGTTAAGTTTTGGTAGCAGCACCTGGTCATCCCTGATCCTAGATTTGGCTTCTCACTTTACCCCCAGCAGCTGACACTGTGAGACTTTCCTACCTGCCTTAAAACGTACTATACTTCCCACGATGGAAAACCTGAGGAATCGCAGAGCAGAACCAAAGAGCACGGCCGCATTAACACTAACGGACTCACTGGAGCAGAATCTTTCCTACTCCATGCGCTGGGAGAGATGGGCATGGGCACTCTGCTCTTGGGTGTGTTCTTCTCTTCCATTCGATATTTTGTGAGTTCCCACTATGCGCAAGGCACCCTGTTGGACAGCGTGCGTAGGATATAGAGGCAGTAAAGACTGAGAAGCTTATATTATGGCAGGATGAGGGTCAGGGAGGTGGGGGCCCAAAAGTTCATCTCATGCAAACTTCACCATTTTGCAGACGAAGACAGAGAAACCCCACGTGGATAAAGGTTTGCTTTGGGTCCACAGATGCCTTATTGTGGAGTGGATCTCAGAGAGAATCTCCTAAGCCCTGTGTCTGATCTGACCTGAGATGCTAAGATTTTTCTTTTCTTTTAGGATTTTATTTATTTGAGAGAGAGAGTGAGCACAAGGGATGGGGAGAGGCAGGGGGAGAGAGAGAAGCACACTCTCCACTGAGCAGGGAGCGCACTGGGGGCTCGATCCCAAGATCCTGAGATCATGACCTGAGCTGAAGGCAGATGCTTAACCAACTGAATCATCCAGGGACCCCAATGCCAAGGTTTTTCACAAGAAGTTTATCTATCTTTTCATGAAATGCTACTTGTTCCAACCTTCCACCCCTACCCCCCACAGTGCCACTCTGCCAGGCCCTGGCCCAAATATTTAGGGATGCCTAAGAAATCTAATGGACAAGTTCCTCTGATTTTCTCTGTCATTTTCTCTGTCTCTGATCTCTTTCAACATCCCACACCTTCTTAACTCTGTTCCCCCTAAAATAAACAAGATATTAAAGACATACAGACTTGGTTTCCAGATTTCCTTCCCCTGCTGAACACTCACATTCTTATGTTAACACAGAGTCCCAAAGAAATGCTCTGAAGTTTAGCACAGATCTGCTAACAGAACGTCCATGCATTTTAGCCAGAACGATCCTACACTATGACACCAAAGCAGATCTGTCAGGCCTGGCTCTGACACCCCCTTGGCCAGGAGCCACAGGGGTCCGGATAGCTTTTCTCCTAGTTAAGCCTTCACCACATGTAGCCCTGGCCAAGACCAATCAGCTTTCGCTTTTTGCTGAGGTGCAATTTTACACAGTAGGTGACATTAACTCGGTAGCCGGGTCCCCACGCGCAGCCACGGCAACCACAGGGTCCCAGCAGATGACAGGAGGCTGCGGGTTGTATGATCCTGTAAATTATTTCCCCATAGTAACGGCAAGATTACACACTTTAATATGCATGTGGCCTTCGAGAGCCTTCTTCTTGGCTGAACTAAGGCGATAATGTGTATTTTGTGTCCAGAAATCCATTCTAAACGATGCCGTGTGAAATGGTCGGCGTTCCCCAAAGGGCTCCAACACGACTCCTCTCACCTGGCTGCTTCTGCGGTCAGCCACACAGAGGGCTTCTTCCTCTGCAGCCTCCCTTCGCCTCTGTGTACTCAGTTTTGCATCCACAATCTTGGGACAGATTCAACATCTTTCCCAGTTTCAGCAAGGTTTTTTTAGTTCTAATGTCTGCCTCCATCTTTTTTACTTCTTTAGACAGACACAACCTGATGTGGGTGTCCTCTTTTTTTAGGGAGAAGAGCAAAAGTGTTTCAGTGAAGAAGGAAGGGGAGTAAGACAGAAAAACAAGGTGGAGTAGAAGAACCAGAATGGATTGTACCTACTGCACGCATGATAATTCCTGGGTTTATGAGCTGAAACCCACATCCCTTTGAGTTCAATACAAAATACCTCTCACCCTGTGGTGACTTCTAAAAGGACTACTTAAACCAGAAAGTTCATGGGACCCAACCTAGCAGCAGATACAATGGAAAGAGTGGTGGATTTAGTGGCAGAGAATGCACATGAAATTCAGCTCTGCCACTTTTTTTTTTTTTTAAGATTTACTTATTTATTCAAGGGGTGGAGGGGCAGAGAGAGAGTCTTAAGCAGACTCTGCACTGAGCTCAGAGCCCCACTTAGGGGTTCTATCTCATGACCCTGAGATCACGACCATGAGATCAAGACCTGAGCCAAAACCAAGAGTTGGAGGCTTAACCAACTGTGCCACACAGGCGCCCCAGCTCTGCCACTTTTTATGGATGAGATTATAGGTAAGTTTTTAACCCATATAATCCTCAGTCACCCCATCAATAGAATGAAGTAATTGTAATGAGCTTATAAAATGTTTGTAAAATTGAATTAGATAGTGCCTGGATATAACAGATGCTCAACAAACATTAGGACCAAGTCAGAGAGCAATAATAATAATAATACACGTGGTCCTTTTGCATGTGCTTAAGGATGATAATTTGGTTTTGATATAAAGTAACTTTCCTCAAATGTCCATTGATCCTATTAGCTAACCAGACCCATTACAATCCGCATGGTGGTCTAAGATCTACCCAAAGCTCATGGAGAGAGGGATAAGTGGATTCATTCTGCTGCTAGCCTGCTGAATTATTTTTTTCTAAGTTTCAACTCCTTCATAACTGAAATGGGGGAGATGGACCATGTGAGAGCATTAAAGTTTACAATAATTCTAAGAGCCTTGTGGGAAAATGTCTACAATTTATGAAAAGAAATTAGATCAGAGGTGCCTGGGTGGCTCAGTCAGTTAAACATCTGCTTTCAGTTCAGGTCATGATCCCAGGGTCCTGGGATGGAGCCCCATATAAGGTCCCCTGCTCAGCGGGGAGCCTGCTTCTCCCTCTCCTCCCAGCTCAGTAAGCTTGTGCTTACTCGTGCTCTGTCACTCTCTCTCTCTCTCTCAAAACAATAAATAAAATCTTAAAAAAAAAAAAAGACATTAGATCGGTGAGCGAGGGCTACTTTTTGTTCTTCTTCATATACCTTAATGCAAACGTGTTGGGGTAAGGAGGAAAGCATGTTCCAGGGGAAAAGACTTGAGCAGACTACCACAATACTCCCTGCAGGTGAAAGGCTCTTCTACCTGAAGAGAGGACATGCAGTTCTTCAGGACTGTCATTACACATACGGGGGTGAGGCAGAGCATAGACACAAAGCTTTCATTTTATCACATGGAACCAGTTAAGGAAAGGAGCATGAGCTGAACTTTGGACAACCCTGAATCATACTCAATTTATTCTCCATCATCCAACAAGTCATCATCAAAAACAGGCAAAACACAGTCCAGGGGAATAGGACACAATGGAAATATACACAGATGCAATGGTACATCATTGTCCAGACATGAATGAAAACCAGCTTAGCGAGACATGGGCTTTAAATGGCACAAATAGAAGCAGTATGTCTCTCTCCTCTTTTGTCAAAGGAGGCTGTGTGTCTCTGACACTTCCACCAAAATAAGAAATGTGCTGAAGGTCTGTGATGTCTTTTGAATAAATCTTGGAAAAAGATAACCCTGTGCCAAATGTATAAAGACTTGAATATGAACACTCAAGGCACCCTCCACAGTCTTTCAGAGCCAGAGAAATTCAGTGCCAGTGGATCAAATCCATTTCAAATGCAGTCTCATGGGGAAATATACATTCACATAGTTGATACTAATTAGATATTTTCAAGGTCTCATCTCTGGTATGGCTACTTTGACTTTGGCCTTGATTCTCATGGGTATAAACTGAATGTAATGGTAGCTACTAGAACTGAAAGTCTTCATATTTGGACTTTGTCAGTTGTTTTAAAATTCTTTTAAAAATACCCTTTCTCCTCCTCCATCTGGAGAACTTCTACCCACCCATTAAAACCCAGATCCCTTTCTGTTTCTGTAAATAGCGTGGCCACATTACCATCACAAAGTTCTCAACTATTCTGTGCTATGGTCCCCTTCTACACCAATCCGTCAGCCAATCCTTTCAATGCCGTTTAAGAAGAAAGGTCAGCACACACAGTTCTGCATGAATTAGGCTCTGACTACCTCTCCCACTTCATTTCTCTCCACTCCCACCTTGGTCTAGACAGTCTTGCTTTCTTTCTCTTTCTCAAGTGTGCCCACAGAATTTCTCTGAGATCTTTCTACTAGTGTTCCTTCTCAAGAGAGAGATTTTTTTTTCCCCCTATGAGCTTAGTACTACTGGCTCCTTCTTGTCATTCTGATTTTGGCCATATTTCACCTTTTCTGAAAAGACATTCCTGATCAACAGTTCTAAAGTCACTATCCACTGGCTGTTATGTCACCCTATTGTAATTCTTCTTATAGAATTTATCATTATCTATTTTTCTTGTTCATTTGCCCATTGTCCCTTTTACCCCACTAGTGTAAGCTCCATGAAAGAATCAGACTGTATCTATCTTGCTTGCTACTGTATCCCCAGAACCTAGGTAGTAAGTACTTAATAAATTTATGTTGAATGAATGTCCCAGCCTGAATCCCATAAAATTTGTCACTTGTTATTCTGAATTCCCACAGCATTTTATATAGATCACTTAATGGGCTGAATTTTCTTCACTATTTACTTTAAAGTTAGGAAGATCACCCAGGGTTGCCATGTACTGATGTGCAGGTGATATACTAGATAACTCCAAGGGGACCGACTTGCATCACAGTGATGTCAGTGGCAGCCCAAGGAGTTGTGCAGTAACCAACTTGAATAACTATAAATGGCAGCTCAGATTTGTCTTTATGTTTTCTTTCACCTCCTCCTCTAGGCAGATATTCAGTACCTAGTGTACTTACCCTGGCTAACTTCTCCATCAGTCCACACTTTAGAAAGGACCTTAGAGGTAGCTCTCGGTGGAATTGGGTATGTGGTACCACTTCATATCCTCTCTACCACCATCTCCTCCAACAATTAACATGATAACCAGTTATACACAAAAATTTTTGGCATGATTTTTGCAGGTACCAGACAGTGATTTTCCTTGGACTGTGCATCAAAATTCTGATGCTTGCCCTAGAGTTCTCTGGTGTTGTGAAATCTGTACAAACCTGCTCAACATGGAAGGAGTCATGGCCACCTTGAAATTGGTCAACTGGGAGAGATGGAAGCAAACCACAAGATCATGTGGTATTGGTGACATTTGCACGGCCTTGGGAAACAGTAGATATAAATACTACGGTATTGAATGACTTTTGTTAGCTGATCTGGAAATCCTCAGAAAATGATAAGCTCAAATTAGACAACTATCAATCCAAGGCAGCTCTAAAAACCAACTCTGTGGGGGCACCTGGGTGGCTCAGTGGGTTAAAGCCTCTGCCTTCGGCTCAGGTCGTGATCCTAGGGTCCTGGGATCGAGCTCCGCATCGGGCTCTCTGCTCAGCAGGGAGCCTGCTTCCTCCTCTCTCTCTGCCTGCCTCTCTGCCTACCTGTGATCTCTGTCTGTCAAATAAATAAATAAAATCTTTAAAAACAAAAACCAAAAAACCAACTCTGTGTATGACAGCATTTGAGAAGACCCTCATCTTCTATAATCATGTGGTAGACAGAGTTCAAAATCAGGCCAATGATAAAATTTTGAGGGCAGAAGAACTACAAAGGAGGTGGAATGTGTAGTCTCAACAGGCATCCTATGCCAAAGTCAGGACTGATAGAAAAAGAGTGGGACTTTTACAGCTGCAATGCAATAATTTGGGTGGACTGTCCTATGAATCTTGAACTTCTGGGCAGAGGCAAACAACTCTCCCTTTCGCCAGAACGGAAGAGCTTCCCCTTACCTAGACTCACTTGCAAAGACCCCAGCTGAGGCAGATCATGGTTGTTCCTCAGGATTCACTGTTGCTGATAGCCTGATAACCAGGGTTAGCCCTCAGGAGAATTCAAGAGGGGAAACAATGATCTGCTCCAGGAAGAAATAGCTTATTCACTGAAAGAAGGGATGTTTTCGTAGTGAAACATGGAATATCCATGAGAATGGGTTTAAAGGATGCTGAAACAGGAGGGTTGGAAAATAGGGCAAATAAAGGAAGAATTTAATGGAATAAGACGACTCTATTATGGTCTGGCAAAGAAACCTGGAGCCAGTCTTAATGCTTGCCTGGGCTAATTTGAATTACTAAACCCTTGCGCATGGTGATAGCCTATAGCAAATAGGAGTAGAGAAGTAGAACTGCTTTGGCACTGTATAAAGGGAAGAGTCAGAAGGCTCAGGAGGTAGGAATGTTATATAGAATAGACTTATTTTTTAAAAGATTTTATTTCAGAATAGACTTATTATGTAAGCCTACAGAACCCACTACGTGAGTATATTGCCTAGGAAGAACCAGAGAACAATCCCTTCACTGAATCAGTAAAGAACATACTAGTGAGACTGGCAGTGACATCCCTATGAAACTCACTGGTGGCCATTCTCTATAGCTCAGAGTAAATGAAAAAAAAAAAAAAATCTGTCTTGGAACAAATCTCTCTAATTTCAATGAGGAAAACAGGATTCTGGAATGGTAGAGGTCAGATGGTGGCACTTAACCCTTCAAGACATGACAGTTATAATTACTGTAATGTTCAGAGAAGCTGAGCTGGCAATCTGAGATCTGTGGAGATGGCTAAAAATCATGTTGTTCTGGCAGGTGAGACAGAGGGGGGCAGCTCTTTGAAAAGCAGTCCCTGGTGTGCAACTGAGCCCCAAGTAGTGACTGAAAGTCTGATCATGGAACTTGAAGTGACTGTGTGACTGGAGCTGCCTTTTAGGAGCTGGGTAGACCCATTAGTCACAAGATTGGATAGGCAGACCAGCACATCATCATACAATGTAAATAGTAGGTATATTCGGCATCAGGTATAGGAAGGTCCAGAGTTACAGGAACAGATGGCCAAGATGCCTATTCCAACCAATCTGTTACACTGACCCTTCCCCTCAATCTACACTATTTGCTCACGGTAGGGATGTTTCCTTAGGATCAGATGACAGAGGAAGAAAGAAACTGGGATTGGTTCATGAATGTGTTGGCACAGTATATTGGTGTGAATTGTAAATGATCTGATAGTCTCACTCGAGAATAACCTACAAGACAGTGGTGGTGGGTCATTCTCTAAAGCAGAGCTCTGACTAGTACGTTTAGTCTTAAGTTTGGGATGAAGACAATATAATGGTTTGACATTAAGATACAGAAACCCTTGTGAGCCATGGCAAATGCTTGGTTGGTCAAGAGCCTGGAAGGAGTAAGACTGGAAGACTGGAAACAAGGAGGGCTGCGAAAGAGACATACTGGTAGACCTAGGAGAGGGAGCACAAAGCCTGGGGATCTTTTGTTCATGCCCACGACAGGAGAAGCAAGAAATAATCAGGAGAACTCATCCTGTAGATATCAGCCATTCTCTCATCTCTGCAAGGTGACCAGTTCTGCAGAGGCAGGAGGGGTGGACACAACGGAAGGGAAGTTTCACAGAGGAAGTGATATTTCAGCTATAATGAAGGATGAATCTGTATCTGGCAGGTGATGAATCTGTATTTGGTAGGTGATGATTACTACCACTACTACCACCACCTGCACCAGCTGCACCACCATTACTACTAGTAATAACAATATCGACTACCATTTATTGATGGTATATGATATGCCAAACACTACTCTAAGCATTTTATATCTATTTTCCAATTTGTCTTCCACAAGAACTCTATGAATTAGAAGTTAGTTATTATTATTAACTACCATTTCGTATTTGATGAAGTTGGATATTCCTATTTATTATTATTATTTCCTTCTGCTAGTGATACTAACAACTACAGGTTAAGAACAAACTTTGCATCTATCATGTCATTTAATCAATAACCCTATGAGATAGGTATTATTATTCCTGTTTTACAAGTGATGAACTAAACATTTACAAGTGATAAATTAAACTCAAATGATGAGCTAAACATCGTATCTGCCAGATCAAAGACTCCTTTTTGCCAAAGTATTTTATGTCACTCATCTCTGCCTAGAAGTCAGAGAGACAGAAGGTTGGTGAGGGTGGGCCACAGAGCTTAATCAAACTATTATGAGTGAATGAATAAAAGAGTTAAATTGCCAAGGTTCTTGATCCACCTTAGGAATACTGCTATTCCTGCCATCCTCCTTCTCCATCCCTTCCTTCTCTTTCTCCCGCATATGTAATGATGACAGTTGAGCTGGTCTTAGTCATCTTTTCCATCTTGATATTTTATTGAAATCTTCTTTTTTCTTCATAAACCAAAAGTACTCGTATCTTAAGAAACAAAACCAAAGAGAACTCTAGCATATGCATTGCAAGAGATGTAGCCCAAATGCTTTTCTAAGGCTTTTCCATGCCACATCCCAGAATGCTTTGAATCTCATATAGGCCAGGAAATCTGCTTTCTGAAGGCTCCCTTTCCACGCCTTTATCTACATAACTTTCGTTGACCTAAATCGGATTTGTGTGTGCAGAAGGGCAGCACAATTGAGGCTCTGCAAGTCTTGTCGTCTTTTTGTTAAGCTTCCCAGGCTGCCAATTACCAATTCTGTGCACTCAGGGATGTGCAGGACACAGCACATTAAATTGGAACAGAATGTACTGGTTAATGATAACCAAGTCAAATATGTAAAGGGATTTCTAGGTAACAAAGATGGAGCTGAGGTCGGAAGCCAGGAAAATAAGGCTTAAAAACTAGGATGGAGAAGCAAAAGGAGAGGAAGTAGAGGAGAAGACAGAGAGAGCAAGGAAGGGAGAGAGAGGAGAGGGAGAACAAATATAAGATTCTGAGGATATGGTTTCTTTAGAAGTATGTAATGGAGAAGAGTCTGGAAAATAATCCCTTGAAATGATTTATGGCTACAGGGAATCTGGGACCATTTAAAATCTGTCATTGAGGAATCTGGGACTCTATTTGAGAGACATTTCTTTGAGCTGTATCTATGTCTAACTATTTTGATCATTTGACCAGCTGTTTAAATGGAATGATTGTGTGGCTGGACGGATGGGTTAAATCAGTCAAACAAGCCCATCTGGAAGATGATGTAGAGTCAGTTATAATGTTATATTCTTTGTGCAAATGCAAACGTTTTGTTTCCATTGGTCATTTGCCACTCACGGGATATAACATGGAACTAAGTAATCCCTATGAAATAAACTTACATTCAAAGACAGAATGCAGGGGAAAACATGTCAGCACCTCTATTGCTAACTCTTTACAATAATCGTTAAACATTGACCCATGGGCTCTTTTAAGAATACGATGTCATGACCTATGTGAGTGCGTTTTGAAAAGTTAAGCAAGTCACACAAAATCCTAACACTAAATATTGTCACTGCCAGAAAAAATAACAGCATTAAATCACATTGCATAGCTGGGGCTGTACAAAGCAAGTTCAAGCAGCACATATTCCTTTGTAACAGGGCTTACATTCTACTGTGGCTACTGTCCATGGAACCACATGGTTAGAGAAGAAATTACTAGTGTGTAAACACTCACATACACATATACCTGTACACAAGGGATACACATACTCACACACATGCAAAAATATATTCAAGTACCCAAAGTTTATCCTTTTTACCCTGTATGCAAATTTAATTGTTTAATGTTCTAACACATGACATGTAGCTACTATTGGGTAGTGATATTAGTTTCAAATACCACCTCTTTGCAGGTAATGTTCAAGATAACTTCTAGCTCATCCTTTTCTCTGGAGTGACAGTTCCAAGTGCCTGTAGATCATTAGGCATTTTCATTTGAAAATTGTCCTTTGAAGCCACTATGCTTAAAAATAAAATCATCACCTTCTCCCCAACCTAATTGTCCCTTTCTCCTTTCCCCATGATTTTTATCAGGTGAACTCTAATGGGGGCAAAGGGCTTTGTCTGAATTGTTCACAACTATATTCCCAAGGCCGAGAGCAGTGTCTGGCATGTAGTAGGTACTGAGTAAACACATGCTGAGTGATTCGTGAGGATGGATAGGTGGAAGAACATCAATGTCACTATTCTCCCTGCTGCAGAGTTCTTCTCATACCTTCCTTTTCAGTTACACACGAACCCTGTCATATCTTTCTTCAAAATGCCTCTTTGCACTTATTTACCCCCACCAGGTTGATGGTGGATAAAATGAGAGTGAGCATGTGAAAATGACCGATAAACTACAACACCATACACATTCAGGACAATTATTCCTTTCAACTTCTGCTTGCCGGAACCCTTGTTGAGATTTTCATGATCCCACAACAAATATAATAAGCTGCTTGCTTTCAGAATTTCCCTTCATTATCATCCCATATTCCCATAAAGTAAGATCTCCTCAAGCTCTGTGGCAATTATGCCATTCTACCATCTGACACCACCAATGAGAGGCTCCCTATGGCCTACAGGACTGCAAAGCAATTGAGACCATCCACATTTGGGGATCTGCATATTTGCCTACCTGTGTCTGTCACACATCTTTGCTCTAGAAATATCTGTCATCTAATACTCTTCTAACAGCATGGTCATCTCTACCTTCACAAAGTCCGTCTTTCTCTACATTCATCGATAAAATTCATGGGTAAACAAATATGCAGATGAAGTTCCTTCCCATCTACCTTTACAAATCCCATCCACATTTCAAATGTTATGTCTAACTCTACAACCTTCTACCCTGATTGCCTGGGTTTGCATTAGTAGTCTCAGTATGTGAGGCAAGAAATCTGAGGGCATATGGTTTATCTGGGAAGAGCAAGGAAAATGAGCAAGAGAGTGGGACCACAGCGGAGAGCTATGGGAAAAATATTGGAAATGGCGCAAAATGTGCACCTTGGAAATATTTCATCTGTAAGGTAAGGGAGCTGGGGTATTTACACACCAACTCCTCAAAATTATTGGTTGAGGATCCATGTAGATGAGGGAAGAACATTATTCCCAGTTATTTCCATCTAACAGAACTCCAGAAGAAGCTCTCAGGTATAGAGATAAAGATCCTGAAAGAGTTCCTGTAATTTTAAGTTTTCTAGTAGCAACATTTAAAAAGGTCAAAAGAAATAGGTTAAATTAGCTTCAAAAATACATTTTTTGTTAGTTAAGATACTTTATTTGATACAATATGTTTACCCAAATATTATTTCACCATGTAATCAACATAAAAAAATTACTGAGATATTTTACATTTTTATACTAAGCCTTTAAAAGCTGGTATGCATTTTATACGTAGAGCATATCTCAATTAGGATTAGTCACACATCATGGTGTTTAATAGTCACACGTGGCTAGTGGCTGCCATTACTGGACAGCGCAAGTTTAAGGTATACAGGCAGGCACACGAGCATCTGCTACACCAGCAGTTTCTAGACACTGAGATCATCTTCTTTCAATTCACTATTTAAAGTACTGATCTAAGACTCATCGTTTAGAAATGTTGTTTACTTTCTCATGTGGTTAGGTCTTATGCTCCTGAATAAAGAAGTATACTTCTAGGATTTACTTGTGTACCTTCCCATTAGTTCCTTTTTTATTGCCTTGTTCAATTACCTTTTGCCAAATGATTGATTCTCTGAAGTCAGTTTATCCACAGGTCCCTAACCTTCTGTGAGGAGAAATCACTGTTAATTCCCCATTCAGAGAGGAAAAGGGAGATGTGCCCGCCCAGCTCTCAGCGCAGAGGGAAATTTAGCTTGGCGGCTGGCAGGCAACTAGGAGACCCTGCCCTGCATAAAACTAGTCACCATTTCACAGACACGAATTTTAAAAACCTCCATGGAGGAAGATGCAGCAAACTCCTCCAATAACAGACTTAAGTGTTTTAACATACTTTTCTCTGTAAAAAAACAAACAAACAAACAAAAAAACCCACAACTATTCCCCTAACCTAAATCATCCTTAAGGAGTTTAGTTGGTAGGTTTTGGTTTGCCTGCTCTGTTCTATTGGCTGCCTTCATTTCCAAGTGCTCAGAGGACTTTGGAAAGCACAGGACGGGCACTTGGTGACCAGTATGCCATTAAAAGGTTAACATGTCTTCCCAGACAAAAAGAACAGAAGACATTATACCACAGAGCAAAAAGCACTGAGATTTGTGGCACCAAAGAGGCAGAGCAGTGAAGGCAAAGAGATTTGGCAAAATCTAAGAAAATGGTGTTCATTGTCTACTAATGGAAAATGGGCATTTCCCAAGTGTCATTCACACAAGCAGAGAGATATAAACATTTCTAAACCATCAACTTCTTAGGAAAAAAGGGATAATCTGCTGAATTCTAAAGGATTTAAAATGACCCATCCTTCTTGACCTTAAGGCCAAAAATTCTTTCAGTATCTTTAACTGATGGTTGTTTGTGACAGTCAAACCATCAGTAAATTCAAAGATGGAAAGTTTCCATTGGAAAAAAGACATGTTTTCCACTACTAGTTGTTAACTTTAGGTTTATAGACCCATTTCTTTCTCTTTTCATTTATCTAAGATTAAATGTTTAACATTTAATCAGTCTCTTTTAAGGTTTTTCCATAAATTTTCTCTTGCTTTTAAATCTTTACCCCCCACACACACACATTTCTCTAAAATCTTCTTTATTTTTAAATTATTGCTTGCCTTCCTTTTTAAAAATGTTTCCTTCCTTCTTAACTCCTTTCCATTCCTCTCTACCTTAGGCCTATTATTCATTCTCATTCATAAACGGTCCTACTTCCAGAATCACGTACTTTGATCTTTTCTCTTGGTCAAGTTGGACTGTTTCCCTTCCCATTTCCTACCTCCCAGTTGAGAACACCTTCCTGTTTCTGGCTCTTGCTGGTCACATATCACCTGTCTAGTCTTTCTGTTCTCATTTCCCCTGGAGTTTCTCTCCACTGGGACTTCAGTGACTGATGGCTCAGGAGGCAGAGTCAGTACTTCTCCATATTCTCCACAGAGTAAGGTAAAGAGGTGGCACCCCCACACCTGGGACTACTTCTTTCACCTATAGTCCCTTACCACTAAGAAACAAGTTGAGTAATAAACTATCCTCTGCTACTTTAAGTGGCACTGATCACAAACTACAGGAATTAAGACTAATTCATTTTCACAACAAAAATTTCTAGGAAAAGTAGGTGTATGTGTAGTGTACTTGGAGTGAAAAAAATCTGATGCCTTTCTTTATAAGCTGAAATTATAGTATTTTAGGTACAAGGCAAATTACATATTTAAAGATATAGGGAAGTATGGAAAATGCTGCCATTTGTGGTTAGTTTATACAGACTCATTGTATACTTGATTTCATTTCATTTTCACAAACTCAAGTTTGGGTTGGGAAGAGTGAGGTTTTCTTTTAGATAATGAATGCATTTTAAAAGTGTTGCTTTGGGGAGCCTGGGTGGCTCAGTTGGTTAAGGGTCCAACTCTTGATCTCAGCTCACGTCTTAATCTCAGGGTCATGAGTTCAAGCCCTGCATTGAATTCAAGCACACCCAGTGTGGAGCCTAATTTAAAAAAAGAAAAAAGAAAAAGAAAAAGAGTACTGCTTCATAGAAAAGGAGCCACAGAGTGGGAGAAAATATTTTTGAAAGACACGTACGATAAAGGACTGTTATCCAAAATAGACAAAGAACTCTTAAAACTCAACAGTAAGGAAACAATCTGATTCAAAAATGAGCCAAATACCTTAAAGACACTTCATGAAAGAAGCTATAGGGGTGACAAATAAGGATACAAAAAGGCGCTCTCTATCCTCTGTCATCAGGGAATTGCAAATTAAAACAATGAGATATCACTACACACCCATTAGAATGGCCAAAATGTAGAACACTGACAAATGCTGTTGAGGCTGTGTATCAACAGGAATTCTCATTCTCTGCTGGTGGAAATGCAAAATGGTATCGTTTTCTAGGAAGATGCTTGATGGTTTCTTACAAAACTAAATATACTTTTACCATATGATCTAGCAATTGCACTTAGTATTTATCCAAATGATTTGAAAACTTATGTCCACAAAAAATCCTGTACACAGAAATTCACAGCAATTAGATTTATAATTGCCAAAACTTGGAAGCAACCAAAATATCCTTCAGTAGATGAATGGATAAACTGGTACATCCTGACAATGGAATATTATTTAGTGCTAAAAGGAAATGAGTTACCAAGCCATGAAGATACAGAACAATCTTCAGTCCATATGACCAAGAGAAAGAAATCAATCTGAAAAGCTACATAGTGTATGATTCCAACTATCTGACGTTCTGGAAAAGGCAAAACTCTGGAGATAGTAAAAAGATCAGTGGTTGCCAGGGGAAGGCAGGGAATGAAGAAGCAGAGCACAGAAGATTTTTAAGGCAGTGTAAAGACTCTATATGATATTCTAATAATGGAAAAATGTCATTAAATGTGTATGTAAACCCACCAAATGTACAACACCAAGAGTGAACCCTTAGGTGAAACTATGAACTTTAGATGATTATAATGTGTCAATGTAGGTTCATCCTTGGTAGAGAAAAAAAATGTACCATTTTGATGAATGATGTTGACAGTTGGAGAGGCTATGCAAAAGCAAGGCAGAGAGAATATGGAAAATCCTCGTAACCTCCTCTCAATTTTACTGTAAACTGAAAACCATCTAAAACAATAAAATCTTCCCAAAAAGTACTGCTTCAAATCTCATTTTTAAAAATATTTTATTGAATATTATCATGTCTCTCCTTTTTTTTTTTTTTAAGATTTTGTTTATTTGACAGAGAGAGAGAAATCACAAGTAGGCAGAGAGGCAGGCAGAGAGAGGGCAGAAAGCAGGCTTCCCGTTGAGCAGAAAGCCCGATGCAGGGCTCAATCCCATGACCCTGAGATGATGACCCAAGCCGAAGGTAGAGGCTTAACCCACTGAGCCATCCAGGCGCCCCTTACGTGTCTTTCAATGATTGTTGTATTTTATGATTATGTCTAATCCTCAATTTTCCATTTTCTAGAACTTTCCATACATGGCCCCAAATTTTACCAACTAGAATTAGAATTATATAATCTTTTATCTTGATCTAGAATAAAAACTAAAACTTAAAGGCACAGCTGAAGAAACCTGTTTGAAGTTTTTCTAAATTCATGTACAGGGCACCTGGTTGGCTCAGTGGGTTAAGCCTCTGCCTTTGGCTCAGGTCATGATCTCAGGGTCCTGGGATCGAGTCCCGCATTGGGCTCTCTGCTCAGCATGGAGCCTGTTCCTCCTCTCTCTCTCTCTCTCTCTGCCTGCCTCTCTGTCTACTTGTGATCTGTCTCTGTCAAATAAATAAATAAAATCTTAAAAAAAAATAAAATAAAAAATAATTTAAAAAAATTCATGTACAGAACAAAATTGGCCATGGGCTTTCATTGAGGAAATATTTTTGAAAATATCTTATAAATTGCCATTTTGGTAAAATTCACCTCAAATATTAGTTTTCTTCTTTCTTTGGGTTCTAGAAGAGCAGCTGAGTTGCCTTTTAAAATCCCCACCCAACTTCCTCACCTTCTAGCTCCTTCTCTGACTTCTTCTTAAGTAAAATCAGTGCTTAGTGAAGGAATAAACTGGGTCATCTATGGAGTTAAATGCAAATTTAGACAAAAGCAACTTAATTTAACAAATATTTATTTAGCATATACTATTTACACTAAAAAAAAAAAAAGGATGACTATGAAGACTTAGATTCTGCCTTGAAATTGTCCATAGACTAATATAGGGAAAGAAAAGACAGAGATAACTATATACTGGAGTGATATTGATAATAAGTTGGGACAAGTTAACATTCATTAAGAAAAGGGAGATATAAACTCTCAATTAAGGTGAGAGGACCCAGAAACCAATTTTCAGATCCTTAAGAATTTCATAGTACCGAATCCAGCACTATTCAGAATATCAAAGTGCAAAATACCAAACCAAACAAGCAAATCCTAAATAGCTCCACACTTTTCAAAGCAGTTAGGGAATCTTAGCCTTCTAATAGCAAATGTAAACTAGGTCTCCTTTGTTGGTTGGTGTTGGACACCATACAGTAGAAGAGAGAGCAAATGTTAGAAGTGGCTATGGCACTTTCTAGTTGAGGAATCTCCTCAATAAAATGCAGAAAATAATATCTACCTTAAAAGGCTATTAAAAAAGAGTTTGGAAAGGAGTCTGGCATATAATCAAGCTTGATGAATGTGAACAGCCATTAATAACAGTAATAATAGTAATAATAATCATTTCTTCTACTAAAGCACTGTGTCACTAATTCTGAATCTCTCAGAACACTGCTGATAAACTTACTTAAATTAATAGACAGATCCTACAGACAGGTTGGAGGAGGGGTGACATCTCTGGCCTACATGGAACCCCACACTTGTTCTATCCCCAACCCCATATCACCCTCCTTTTCCCTGGTGACTCTCATGGAAGGCACTGTGAGTAAATGTAGAGAATGTAGAGAAGGGTGGACATTTGTGAAAACTGAAAAAACTCGAAGGATAGGTTTCCTTATTCCGTAGAAGAGGCACCCTGTTCAAAAAGATGAAACTCTCACAATGACCAACTGTTTTCACTCCTGATTATTACAGTGCCTAAACCTCCATTAGTAAAAGCAGTGGTTTCCCACCCTAGGTCCTTAGAATCCTGATTCTGCAAAAGTATCTTCCCATATTAAAGATTTCACAAGCCTTGATGAAAATGCCAAGTCCCTTTCTCTATGTCTAAAATTATAACATTTTGCACGGAAGCCTTGGGCATCCAATTATTCACAGAAGTTCTGACTGTTCAGTTATATGTGTCTGTCCTTAATGAATATAGAATATAGAATATAGAAGAATTCATCATTATTCACTCAATGACCATTTGCATCAGAGCATGAATGTTCCCTGTTTTGGGAACCCAGTACCTGCCTGGTACAAGAAGATCTCTTACCATGCAGATTTAAGCCCGGACACTAAGTAGTTTCCAAACTCGTAAGCACCCATGCCCACCTTTGATTTGCATGTTCTGCTCACTGCATCTCAGATGCCATTTGAGGGGTGATGTTGGTGATGTCTTCCCCATATGGTGGCCCTGTACCAGGGACAAAGTTCACTGACATGCTTGGGAGCACACTCCACACTCATGGCATTTCTCATATGCCCAGATAGCATCGGCCTTACAAATGGCCACTCACCCTGAATGCTTGGCACGTTTCAGTGCAATTGATGTGGTGCTGAGGGAAAGAAAGCTTAGTTTTTTAATGTGTATGTTCTGAAGGAAGGGATGACAAATAAACTAAAAAAGGAGATGGATGATGTTTTCTCTGTCACCTCTTTTTGAAGCTTCCCCTCCTTGATGTTGACTTGCCTCTCACATGTTCAAACTCTATCCTTTATCAAAACAAACAAACCAACAAACCTATAATATTTAGATGTAGCAGTTAAGGTCTTAGTCACTGAAAATACAGAAGCAGATGGTTAAGTAAAAATCTAGCCAACTCAATGACAGTATAAAAGAGGGTAACTGATTTTAAGAACCGAGGTAAAAAAGCAAATGAAACTTTCAAAATCCCCATCATTTCAGTTTGTAGACCCTTCAAATCAATAGTAGCCTTATTGCTAGAATTATATTTTAAAAGTATAGTGAGTAAATTAAGGAACAGTTCTGTTTGTGACAAGACCCATGGTAAATAGTTGACAGAAATGTCTGAGTAAGGGAAGGACAGAAGGCTGAGTGGCTTTGAACTGAGTGGTTTCTTGGATGTCATCTAATTCCTTCCACAAACCAATTCCACCTGCCTCTGTGAGCATCTACCATGGGCAAGGCACACAGGAAAACCTGACCATTTTTATACACAAACACATTCTCTTTCTATGACTCGGATTTCTCCCCCATGAAGTGACAGCAGTCCTCTAAAATTACAGTAATGTTATGCTGGGAAGAACTGGAGAGATTAGCAAGTCCAAACTCTTCACTTAAGATTTATAGATTCAGGAGGAAGGAGAAGCAAGATGGCAGAGGAGTAGGAGACCTAAATATTGTCAGGTCCCAGGAATTCAACTAGATAGTTATCAAACCATTCTGAACACCTACAAACTCAAGAGGAGATCAAAGAGAAGAAGAGCAGCAATTCTAGGAACAGAAAATCAACAACTTTCTGGAAGGTAGGACATGAGAAGAAGTGAATCCAAGGCAATATACAGGAAGATAGACCATGGGAGGAGGGGCCGGTTCCCTACAAGTAGTAGAGCAGTAGAGCACAAAACTGAAACTTTTAGAAGTCTGCTCCAGTGAGGGACATTGCTCCAGAGGCTAAGCAGTGTCACAGAGCCCTCACAGGACAGTGTGGTCTCAGGAAGTCACAAAAATACCAGGGGTGCCTGAGTGTGGTAGAGCTCTCAAGTCTCACAGCTATGATGCTGACTGCAAAGACAGAGCTGAGGAGTAGGCTCTCAGCTCAGGGTTGCCATAAACCATGATACCCAGCACAGCTGGGCCACTGCTCTTTGAGCAGGGACCCCCACAAGTGGCAGATCCAGGGAGACTGGGGGAGTGGCATGGGAATAGCATAGGGGGAGTGGCATGGGAGCACGCTGCAGGAATCTGCTGGGTTTGGAGACTACAAATAGGGTTGTGTGCCAGAGATAGAAAGGTTCAGTTACAGGCTGCATGAGCACAGAGTGTGGCTGGAAACCAGGGAGACAGGGATGATTGAATGCTTTTCTTTGAGGGTGCTCTGAGGAATAGGGCTGTGATCTCCAGGCTCCTCTGGGCTGGACATAGGGGGCCACCATTTTCATTCTCCTCCTCAAAAGATGTATGGAAAGCATTCAGGGAACAAGAGCTACCGAGAGCAAAACCAAGCAGATTACTTAGCCTGGCCCCTGACAAGGGTGGTGCAATTCCCCCTCAGGCAAAGACATTTGAGAATTATGGCAACAGGCCCCTCCCCCAGAAGATCAGCAAGAACATCCAGCAAAGACCAAGTCCACTGATTAATGAGAACTGCAGAACTCCAGAGCTGGGGGAATTCATGGCTTTTTTTTTTTTTTCCCCCCTCATGATTCTTTACTCTTGCAAAGTTAAATTTTTTTAATTTTATTTTTTTCTTATTCTACTTTAAAATTTTTTCCTTTTTCTTATTTTAACTTTTTAACTATCTTATAAATACCTTTTAAAAAATCTTCTTTAACTTTCATTGTTATAGTCATATTCTATCCTTTCATTGTATTTAAACTTACTCTTTGTATACATAAAAGTTTTCCTTTCTTTAAAATTTTGGGATACAGTTTCTTCTAACAGATCAAAATATACCCTAAATCTAGCATGTGGCTTTGTCTAGTCTCCAGCATGATCACATTCTCTTCTTCTTTTTTTTTTCTTTTTACAACCAACTTCTTATCAATCCTTTTTTACAATCTTTTTAAAATTTTCATCTTTACAGTCATATTCCATCCCTTCATCAAGTTTACCCTTATTTTTGTATATATGTAAGTTTTTCTTTCTTTAAAATTTTGGGAGATAGTTTCTTCAAACAGACAAAAATACACCCAAAATCAAGTGTGTGGCTCTGTTCTATTCATCAGTCTAATTATATATATATAT